>NW_026714214.1:0-24257 GCF_029784015.1 Lycium ferocissimum
GCAAACAAAGCGGGGGGCGGTTTTAAACACTTTTTGAGCTCCAAAAGGTCCTATTTTTCATATCTACTTTCCACACTTTCTCTTTTCAAATTTTAAGAGTGTTATTGAAGGTTCTCCACCATTCCAAAACCTTCCAAACCATCACAAGAGAAGATCAAACTCCAAAACCCCAAGTTAACCCATGGAAAATGATTGTTCATGCTCCTACTTAATGTTGTGGTGAATTTGGTCTTTGAAGAGATTGAGTAAGGTGAAGATATTCTAGTGTAAGGTATGTTCTTCATCTTATTTCTTATGATTGAGTTGATTTGAAGGTTTAGCAAGCCTTAAAAAGGAAGAGAATTATGGTAGAGAGGTCACAAGGTATTAATTTGAAGATGATAGCTATGGGTTGAGTTTGAAAGGGAAATTTTGATTGAATTAAGTTTAATTTGAGTGAAATCTCTTGATTATGGTATTTTTGATGTTTCTATTGTTGTTTGGGAGTTATTTTGGAATTTGGTGGAAGTAGATGAAATAAGGAAAATGCTGCCAAATTTTCGCTAGCTCACTAATTACTCTAGTTTGACGTTATGGGAGTTTTCAAGGCTTAAATCTAGCATGAATCATCTTGAATGTAGATTTACAAGATTGGGAGGATAAGCGTTAGCTAGTTAAGGAGACGAAAAGGTATGTTAAGACTTTCCCCTTTTTTTTTGTTTGTTGTTGTTATGGCGATCACATTGATACGAACGTAGACAAATGTCCTCTATGATGACTCCATTCCTAGAAACATTAGGAGCTTCTGTTCTTGATCCTCTTATGGTATTATTGATTATTGTCTCATGATTATTGATCTTGTCTCATGATTATTGATCTTGTTTATTGATGTTGATCTCACCTTATGGTTATTGCTTATTCAAGGTGAGATGTGTTCATGATGATAGCTCCATAATGATAATTTGAGGTTACCGACCTTACCTCACTCTGATAGAATTATAGTTTTTATTTTGGCGCCCATGCATTCTTTTATATATATGTGTGTATTTTCTCACACCGGGCTGCACTATAGTCGGCCGGGTAGACATGTAAATGTGTACACCACTGCAGTGGGCAGGTTATGATGTTACCCGAGATACGGGATGCCCCGGACGTGGGATGATGGTAATATGATGATAACACCGAGCCTATATAGTGGGGCAGGGCATTATATATATGTATGTATGAATTTTTTTTAAAGCTAAGCATGCATGACATCTGCCTTAAGAGGTATTCAGAGGTACAAGTTGATCTCCTTTATCTTATGTTATCTTCATACTTTTATTATGTTATTACCCATGCCTTACATACTCGGTACATTATTCGTACTGACGTTCTTTTGTTTGTGGACGCTGCATTCATTCTCGCAGGTAGATAGGGAGATGGACCAGACCCCTAGGCTGCTTCATCAGTGTTTGTACAGGAGCTCTCCACTTATTCTAGAGCTGCGGTACAGCTGGTACTATTCTTTTGTGTACATATATGGGCATGGCGAGTTCTATCCCGTCCTTATGGTGCTATGCAATCCATGTAGAGGCTCGTAGATAGATGTGTACAGTTAGATGTCCTATGACCCTTTCATTCCACATTTTGTTATATCATTTTGGTAGCCTTGTTGGCTTGTATATATGTGCATCTATCTCTTGGACTAGTGTCCCTTACAAATTATAACATTTATGAGTTAGCTTTGTGGCCCCCTTAGATATGATTATGAGATATATGTAATGAGGTGCTCGGTAGGTTAGCTCCGAGTTCCTGTCATGGCCCTCCGGCTGGGTCGTGATAAGTTTGACCGGAGAAGCCTCTGAGTCGTTCACAACGCAAGACATACGCCGCTGGGTCACATGGGAAGACATGGCTGCGGCCTTCATGGAAAGATTCTGTTTTAAAATAGAAATAGTACCAGACCGGTACTACTTGGAGAAAGTAAAACAGAAATTCACCGAAAACTTCCGCGAGTATGCAAATAGGTGGAGAATGGAAACCGCTCGAGTACAACCACCAATGGACGAAGAAGAATTAGTCTCTGTTTTCATCCGTTCTCAAGAAATGTATTTCTATGACCGAATGTTGTCAATGGCAAGGTGCCATTTTATGAACACGCCAAAATGGGAGAGGCCATAGAGGATGGTCTCAAAACAGGACGGATCATAAGCGTAGCTGGGAAAGCTGCCGGATCAGGCTCGACCGGGTTCGTAAGAAAGAAGAAGGAAGACGTGGCAAGCATTTCCTATACTCCCAGCCCTAGATCCAAAAGAAGGGAAGAACTCCACTTCCCGACAGGATTTTATGCTTCACCACCTCCAAACACTAACATACCCACCCCATACAATACGGTGCCCGTATATTATGCGTAACCGACGTTCCAAACGCCAACCCCAAATTACCAAGCCCCACAAAGTACTTTCCAAACACCACCCCAAAATTACCCAGCTCCACAGAATAGCTTCCAACCCACCACCTTGCTAAGCTCCTGTACCCGTTTACTGACCTCCACAAAATAATCCACCCCCTAATTACCAAAACCAACCACTACCAAATTCCTACAACGCGCCAAGTCAGAAATTCAAGAAAAAAACTGCCCCGCATGTTCACTCCATTAATGGAAAAACGAACCGATCTGTTCAAAAGGTTGAGCGCCGCCGAAATAATTCAAACGCTCCCTCCAAAGATCGTTAATCCAAAGAACCGGTTCTACTGAGCTGATTAAACATGTGCCTACCATTCCAATGGCGTAGGACACAGTACTGAGGATTGCATTAATCTAAAGTACAAGATACAAGATATGATTGGCAGAAAAGAGATTGTACTCCAAAAGAAGGGAAGAACTCCACTTCCCGACAGGATTTTATGCTTCACCACCTCCAAACACCTACATACCCACCCCATACAATACGTTGCTTGTATATTATGCGCAACCGACGTTCCAAATGCCAACCCCAAATTACCAAGCCCCATAAAGTACTTTCCAACCCCAAAATTACCCAGCTATACAGAATAGCTTCCAACCCACCACCTTACCAAGCTCCTGTACCCGTTTACTGACCTCCACAAAATAATCCACCCTCTAATTATCAAAAACCAACCACTACCAAATTCCTACAACGCGCCAAGTCAGAAATTCAAGAAAAAAACTACCTCGCGTGTTCACTCCATTAATGGAAAAACAAATCGATTTGTTCAAAAGGTTGACCACGCTCCCTCCAAAAATCGTTAATCCAAAGAACCGGTTCTACTGAGCTGAACAAACATGTGCCTACCATTCCAATGGCGTAGGACACAGTACTGAGGATTGCATTAATCTAAAGTACAAGATACAACATATGGTTGATAGAAAGGAGATCGTACTCCAAATGGCTCCGCCCAATGTGAACACCAATCCTCTACTTAACCATGGCAACAACGTGATTCATATGATTAAAAGAGAAGAGGACTAGGTCGGAGGCAGGACCGTAATCCGAGATTCCATGGAAGAACTCAAGCGTAGAATGACGTTACTTTCTCTACAAGAACGTCCACAGTGTAAGGTATTAATCCCTGCCGGTTATTACGCACTTAGCTCAAGTAACGACGACACCTCCCCAAAAAGAGTTTGGGGTACAAGTAGCTGCTGCTCATGGTATGATAAGATCAGGAAAATGTTATACTCACGAAGATCTAGCCCAAGGGGCACCTCAAAAAGAGGGAAATCAAAGGAGAGCAATCGCTGAAGGTGAAGCTGAAGACTTCTGGCGTCGAATGCACTCAAAAGAATACTCCACATGGAGCACTCAAGAAAAACACCGGCCCAAATCTCAATATTAGCACTCTTGTTAAGTTCACCCCAACACCACTTAGCTTTGATGAAGGTGTTGGAGGAAGCCCACGTCCCAACTGGGACAAGCAGCGAAAATCTGGTGGAAATGGTCGCCCATGTTATGGAAGAGCATAAGATTGCCTTCAAGGAAAGGGAATTACCCAAAGAAGGCATAAATCACAACAAGGAAATGCACATAATTGTCATGTGTAGCAACAAAATAGTCACGCGGGCTCTGATGGATAATGGGACTGGACTAAATGTTTATCCCGAGTCTACTTTGGTACAGTTGGGATATGACCTCTGAAAGGTTCGCCAGAGCCACACCAATGTACGAGCATTTGATGGAGGCCGATGTGATGCCACCGGATAAGTTGACCTTAACATCCAAATAGGTCCGGCAGAGTTCATTACTGAGTTCCAAGTTATGGAAATACCCACCAATTATAATTTGCTTTAGGGAAGACCATGGATCCACATGGTAGGATTTGTGCCCTCTTCGTTCCTTCAGTCTCTGAAATTTATCTAGGAAGGCCATGATGTGGTGATCCACGGAGAAGGAAGCATGCATAATTACCCAGATAATTCCGTGCCTTTATGGGGGGCAACACCTAAAAGGAAAACATTTCCATGTGATAGAGCTAGTGGGAGCTGCCTACATGATAGACTCCCGCAGGTCCCCATGCCTACGGTTTATAAAATGATTGCTTCAACCATGCTCCAGAATGGGTTCAAACCCGGGAAGGGTCTGGGAAAGCATTTGCACGGCATCATTGAGCCGATTTCCATTCCTCAAGACAATTTTTGTTTTGGACTCGATTATGCCCTAACTGAAGATGAAATACCTAACTAGAAGAGACGGGGTGTTGTGGATCTTCGCAAGCCTATTCCAGATCTCCACCAGTCATTTCCGATTAGAATGACTATGCCGGATGATGCAGACATAGAAGAGGGGATAGGGATGCTATTCCAAGAGGAAAATTGCTCAGTAATTCTGGAGGAATGTGCAGAAACGTCTACTATCCGAGATGCTGATCCAACCAAGTAGCTATCCACTTGGACCTCTACCCTGCTTTTGGCTCTTCCGTAGAAAGACGATGAATTTATTTTTAAATGGAGAGAAACGGTCGAGGCCCGATTACTCACCTTTTTATCACTTTATTAATGTTTCGATAAATGGAAATGGTTCGATGTTGATTCGAGCCAGGACCGTAGTTTGTACTTTTAAAATTGAATCAATGAAAGCCTCGATTTCATCTTTGCCTTGAATTTTCAGTAATAAAAATAATAAAGCAGCCCTAAGTGTTATGACATGTTACAAAATGAATGAGTTGGGCAGTATAAAGGAGGAGGAGTACAAGGAATACGATGAAGAAACAATGCTACCCAAGGGTCTTGTGGAAGAAGTAGAGCAGCTAGAGAATGAACAGAAATAAAACATAGACGAAATAGAGGCAATCAATCTAGGTGACGAAGATAACGTTAAGGAAACTAGGTTAAGTGCGCACCTAGAAACCTCAAAAAGAGGAATTGGTAAGCTTCTTTGAAATAATATGTGGATATTTTTCGTGGTCGTACGCTGACATGTCGGGATTAAGCACTAGCATAGTATCCCACCGATTGCTCATCAATGCGGGTTTCATCCCCATGAAACAGAAAACCCGACAGTTCAAACCGTACCTCAGTATCCGCATCAAGGATGAGGTAAAAAAATAAATCAAATCGGGGGTGGTAGAAGTAACCTCGTACTCCACATGGTTGGCAAACATAGTGCCGGTACTATTACACCTCACACTCCCAAGTGCTAAGAACGTTCCCTACTCATGTCGTATTTTTACGGAAGGAGCTTGTGAAAGGATAACGTCGTGAGCTTATGCGGGATATAAGTCATGATGAATGGGTGTTACACCTTGGAAGAATTTCGTATCGTTAGTGCAGTTAGTAAACTAATGTGAGCTCGGAGGGGCCATGGAACACTTATAAGGCTAAGAAAGACTTTAAGTAAGTTTTAAAAGAGAATCTAGAGGTTCCGGGATCAAGCAGGTTGAAGGAATTAAGTTGTCGAAACTTTGGGAAGAACTTGGTAGAATGTCGGATGAGAATTATGGTCCAACTTGAGCGAGGTATATCTTCTAGCATACGAGGAGTTATGGAGTGAGTAAGCTATCCAAATTGAAGTTCATCGAGTTTAGTTTTCAATGCAACAACCCGTTCATCGATACGACATCGGAGTAGGGAGTTATGGGCATTTTAAGACGGACTGCGAGAAGCCCGCGAACCTGCACAAAAATCCGAAAAAAAAGAAAGGCCCATTTCACACCGAGTCCTACAAAGGCTGGGTACATTATGATGGTATTATTATATATATGTGTGTGTGTGTGTGTGTGTGTGTGTGTGTGTGTGTGTGTGTGTGTGTGTGTGTGTGTGTGTGTGTGTGTGTGTCACGACCCAACCTAGGGCCATGACGAGTGACCGAGCTTGACCTGCCCGATAACCCAACTTATGTTACCTGTACTCAAACATGACATTCAATAGGGTCTATTTAACTAAGTTTGAAAGTTGTAAACAGAATACCAAAGTCCATCTGTAACTCAAAACATACTTATATATGTGTAACATATCACAAGGCAAGCCGACAAGGCTGCCGATACTTCTGTACAACAAAGCAAAGGCCGGCAAGGCCAAACAGTACCCATGACACCCACGCTGTCCACAGACTACTATAAGAGTATGACCGTACATAAGTGACGGGACAGGGCCCCATCGTACCCATAATATATACAAACAAAAGTATACCAAAACAGGAACAGTCTTCGAACCAAGTGGAGCTGTCTGACTCTCAATATTGACTCCTTCTAGCTGGATCGTCTAACCGTGTCCCTGAACCTGCGGGCATGAAACGCAGCCCGCGAAGAAAGGGAGTCAGTGCGGAATATGTGCTGAATATGTAAGGCAATACTGAATCATAAAACAAGGAAAGCGTAACAGTAAGCAAGTTTAGAAAGCAACCTGGGAGTAACCTGGAACAGCACTTATGAACTATATCATATGGTCTCTTACACAATTCTATCATATCACAATATAGATATAGAATATCCTACTCGTAGCCGCTTCCGGCTAATAACACAATAGTCCCTTCGGACGGCCGCTTCCGGTGTAGTCATGATGGCCCCTTCGGGCAGCCGCTTCCGGCTTAGCTAGGGTGGCCCCTTCGGGCAGCCGCTTCCGGCTTAGCTAGGGTGGCCCCTTCGGGCAGCCGCTTCCGGCTTAACAATATCATAATCCAGCTGATCAGATGGAACAATAAAAATAAATATGATATACAGTATGAATATGTAATGAAGTTACAAAACGTTGCACCCCTTTCAGAGTGGTTTTGATTACAACTCCCTTTGGAGAGATTTGAGAATAAGTTTTAGAGTTACCTTCATTTACCATTTGCTTTGTAGTGAACATGTAAGTATAATGTATCGCGGAAGCTTCCTTCGAATTATCAACAAGAGTATAGCATGAACGAAACAAGACATTGGATATCGACTTCTAATCTAACTAAGAATAGAGTACTTATGTTTTACGTTCTTTAGGAGTCATATAAAATGAATCATGCCAAAGTATGAAAGAAGGGTTAGCCTTACATACCTTATTTACGCCTCAAGCTAATCCTCGAGTCCCCTCCCGAGCTTAGTCAACTAGAACACAATCAACAATATAGGGATTAAGACTAGGCCAACAAGATTATTCTAACTAATCATTTATTCTTTCGCCTAACGGGATTTGGACAGCATCTCCTCTATAATCCTACCAACCCAACAATTCCAAATTCAGCTAATATACTAATAATAACATCAACAACAACAAACCCAACGATATTCCATCAATAATATATCTAAATCCATCATAATATTCCATCCAAAACAACTCCTAAACCCCAATGCCTTAATACAATTCATACAGTAATTATAATAATGTTTTCAGCGCTTTAATCCGTCAGATCAATCGAGAATCAAGTTAATAACGTGATAAACAACTGAAACATACCTTTAATGGTAAAAAACCATGAAATAAAAAACTTACAAATCCACCTTTTTTCTTAAAACGACGGCAGAAACTCGTTCTATACTTTGCCCTTGATGAGCCTCAGGATTCGGGATCTCGAACTTGCTCGATTCTCCACTTTCTCTCTCTAACTCTCCTCTCTCTCTCTCTCTCTCTCTCTCTCTCTCTCTCTCTCTCTATAAAAGGTTGTGGACTGATTGATGTGTAAATGAATGAATTTTTATGATTTTATCCCTTATATATGGGTCTTGGGTCGGTTCCCACCGACCTTGAGTCGGTTGGGCGAGTCCCCGCCCGCCTTGACCTTTCTGCCTTAAAATGTCTATAATTTTTTATTCCTATGTCGTGTGAAGGCCCAAAACCTATGGTTGGAAAGGTATTTCAATTATCTACAACTTTATTGTTTTGTAGTTTCCTAAATTCTAAACTTATAATGGCGTGTTGGCCTCGTAAGGCTAGATCACCCGAAAACGTATCCTTAAATCATCCTTTTGGAGTGCTTATGCTCATATTTGGCTTAAATGTCCTTCTTAAGACTTGCTCAACTTCCCATGTACTATTCATATAAATTGTCATATGCCCTTTATAAAATCCCGACATGTGGGCCCCACCTTAACTTACGGTTACAAGGGCTATTTATCAAGTAACGTATTAACCAACTTACACCATATGGCCTCCAATGTCATCTATATGTTATTATTATACATATATATCAAAATCTTCATCCCTAATCCTTGTATATCTTTAGTCTTCCCTGAGCCTATACTAAGTCGTCTCCAATCTTGGTAACGCGAAATTTTCCGGGGTGTAACAATATGTATACTACATATGATTTTCAAAACTCATGCATTACATATTGTATGTTTCCTGTTGATTCATGCTACCATTACTTCCTCTGCTTATATCATGTTTATACTGTTATTTCCTACCTTACATACTCAGTACTCTCTTCCATACTGACGTCCCATCCTATGGGACGCTACATTTTGTGCTGCAGGTCCTGACAGAGTTACAGGAGGACTACCACAGTTGGGCTACAGCTTCAGCAAGGGTCAGCAAGCACCGCTACTCTGGGCTTGCTATATTTTGGTATATCTATGTTACTGTGATACTTGTCCTTATATTATGGGTACATCAGGGCACTGTCCCAACGTTTATGTTTTGCACATATACTCCTAGAGGCTCATAGACATTGTAGCATGGGTATGTGTTGTCTGTTGATCTGGTCAGTCTTGGATAGTCGAAGTATGCTTTTGGATGGCCTTACCGGCCCTATGATTTGCTGATGTGATTATGCATTGCGGCCTCATCGGCACACCTATATATATATATATATGTGTGTGTGTGTGTGTGTGTGTGTGTTGTGTTCTGTGCCTAGTAGCTAAGTTGGTCCTTTTCTATGTACAGGTGTTTCTTTAGCCATGTAAATCATTTCACGAGAGACAAAGGTATAGTTTGTCAGGATTAAGGTCATGCCAGGAGGCATCCGACCTAGAGGTCGGCTGCCGTCATGCCCCTGGTTGGGGTGTGATAAAAGTGGTATCAGAGCAGGTCTGTCCTAGAGATATGAGCCGTGTCTAGTAGAGTCCTGGTAATCAGTATGTCGTGCACCATATCTATAGCCAGGAGGCTACAGGACATTTAGGAAATTACACTTCTTCATGATCTAGATCGTGCGTTAGAGCCAACCTAAGAATGCAATTGTCTAATCCTTTCTCTGTTTGAATCTTTCAGCGATGCCTTCAAGAAAGACGAAAGCCAGCAAGAGACTGGTCACCGATGGGGAAGGTGCTAGTCAAGCACACACAGTTGAGTCCAGTAATAGCAAGGCCCATAGCGCTACCCCCTCGCATGACAACCCAGTCCCTCCATCCCCGGTTGAGCACAAAAGGGTTCCAGTTCCTCTGGCCCCTCCACAGCCAGCTCCTCCCCCTGCTACTTCAGATCAGGACTTGCGTGATGTAGTCCACTTGTTGACCAGAATTGTAGCCACCCAGACTCAACGGTAGGCTAATTTTATTGATAGGGCTGCAAGCCCCCGCTCTCGTGACTTTCTCTATTTAGATCCCCCGATTTTCACGGGTTCCAATCCGAAAGAGGATCCTCAGGACTTTATTGATCGTATGGGTCGAGCCTTGAGGGTAATGCATGCCTCTGACTCAGAATTAGTAGAATTGGCTTCATATAGGTTGAGAGATGTAGTGGCAGTATGGTACGAATCATGGCTCCTATCAAGGGGAGAAAATGCGCCTCCAGAGGTATGGTCTGAGTTTACTAAGGCCTTTTTGGCTGCTCACTATTTGCCTGCTGAGATTCAACGGACTAGGGTTGATGAGTTTTTGTCACTACACCAGAATAACATGAGTGCTCGGGAATATAGCCTGAAATTTAACTCTTTGGCCAGATACGCCCCTGCAATTGTTGCAGAAATGGAAGATAGGGTACATCGTTACGTGGTAGGGCTTGGACCCCATTTGATTACTGATTGTATGACGGCTTCACTTTAAAACGGTATGGATATGGCTTGTATTCAGGCGTATGCGCAAAATTTGGACGACCATTTAAGACAGTAGCAGGCGGAACATAATCTAGATAGAAGTCGTTATAAGCAGACAAGATCCGCAAGTTATTCAGGTGACTACCAAGGAGGCTATAGGCCACATTCGTTCAGACGACTAACCCCTTCAGCGATTAGTGCACCTACTCAATTCTAGGGGCAGCGTTATGACCGTTCCACTAATTCTAGGCCTTGCCAGAATTCAAGGGCGCCGACTTCTTCTCATAGGGGTGGCCCTAGTCAGGCACGACCCCCATTTCCTCATTGCGATCAGTGAGGTAAGGGCCATTTTGGCCAGTGCCGCCAGGGTATGGGTGTGTGCTACACTTGTGGGCAGTCGGACCATGTTATGCGGGATTGTCCATCCCTTGGTAAAGGCGGCCCGGCTCAGCCCGCTAGGTCAGTCGCAGGTTCTTCAGCTGCTGATTGCCCTCCGGGGCCAGGTTCTTCTTCAGTACCAGCTGGTAGAGGTAGGGGCAGAGGACAGACAGCTAGTACAGGTGGTAATCAGAACTGTATTTACGCGCTCACCTGGCGACAGGATCTTGAGTTGTCCCCAGATGTTGTGACAGGTACTTTATCCATATGCTTTTATGATGTATATACATTGATTGACCAGGCTCTATAATATCCTATGTCACTCACTATGTCTCTAGTAAGTTTGGTATTCCACCTGAAACGTTACTCAAGCCCTTTTCCTTTTCTACTCCCGTCGGGGAACCTGTCATTGCCAGGCAAGTTTATCATGAATGTGTAGTTACTGTATGCGGTCATGACACCCTCGCTGATTTAATAGAACTCAAGATGGTAGATTTCAACGCTATTATGGGAATGGATTGGCTAGCTTCTTGCTATACCGATGTCGATTGTTAGTAAAAAATTATCAAATTTCAGTTCCCCGGCGAGTGTCACGACCCAACCAGAGGGCCATGACGGGCACCCGGAGCTAACACCGAGCACATCTAAATATACATCTTATAATCATTTTTGGGTGGACCATAAAGATAACTCATGGATAGCTTAATCTGTGAGGATATACATCATAACATAACGACACCTCTCTAGATAATCTTCAACCATTATGTTCATCATCACCAGCCGACAAGGCTACTAAAATATTATCCAACAATATGAACTGACAAGGTTATGAAACGTCTACTGTACATACATGTCTACGAGCCTCTATATAGAATATAAGTAACCATAAGGACCAATACCCATAGACTGTAGCTCCAAAGTAAGTGGAGTGCTCCTGAGAATCCGCTAATAAATCACCTACGGGTCAGATCCGTCTACCTGTCTACCTGCGGGCATGAACGCAGCGTCCACAAGAAAGGACGTCAGTACAAGCAATATACTGAGTATGTAAGGCATAAATAACAACATAATAAAAGTATGAATATATCGTAATATAAAAGAGATCAGCTTGTGCCTCTGAATGCCTTTTTAAGGCTGATGTCGTGCATGCTTAGCTTTTTAAAAAAAGACTTTTCCATATACATATATAATATCTTGTCCGACCGTTAAGGCGCGGTAATATATATAGTATCTTGTCCGGCCATTAAGGCGCGGCCTTGCCCGGCCATATTGGCACGGTATTATCTTGCCCGGCCATATAGGCTCGGTGTTATCTTGCCCGGCCATATAGGCGCGATTTTATCTTGCCCGGCCATATAGGCGCGGTTTTATCTTGCCCGGCTGTATAGGCTCATCTATATTACTCATACATAAACACATATACATAAAAATGCATAAATGAACTCAACATCATCATTAGTATTATCATTATCACTATATCATTCGTTGAAGGATCAACCATCACAAGATGAAATCGACGATGTCATGGGAGTCTTGAGAATCGTGAACTTAGATAGCACTGAGAATAGAATCATTATCTTCGCTATATCTCACCTTGAAGGAACGAGTAACATGAGGTGAGACCATCAATGATAAGCAAGACCAAGGGATTCATGAAATGGCTCAATAATCTCATAATGCTCTCAAATTATAGCTTCGGAATTACTAGAATAGAGTCACCATCATCGTCACAATCATTATAGAACATTTTCCATTTAACATCATAAGAAGCTTTAAGAGTCATGAACTTCTAGCTTTTGAAAACAAGGAGGTTATGGAAACATTTATGGAATAATAACATAGGAATCATGCCTTTGAAAGAAAGGGACGAGCCTTAACATTCGAGGATGAATGTTTTTAAGGGGGGAAGGATGTTACACCCCGTATCTTTGAAGAGCACTTATCAAATTTGAAACATAAGTACGTTGAGTTAGGGTTAAGTAAAACCACTTTGGAATATAAGGAGCAAGCATTATTAAGTATATTTATTGAGTGAAGGATGTATATAAGGTATACCGGAAGGTTTTATAAGGAAATGAGTGGAAGAAATGAAGTAGTACGACTTTGGAGAAAGGATGAGTAATGCTTTGTGCGAAAATTTTGATCCAACTTGGGGGACGAATATCTCTTAGCATATGAAGTGTTTTAAAGTGAAACAAAAGTCTAAAATGAAGTTTGTCGAGTCTAGTTTCCAATGCAATAAACCGCCCATCGATAGGAGGTCGGAGTAGAGAATTATAGACGTTACAAGTTCAGCTGATAGAGCAGAAACGCGTGCAACTGCTACAGTAATTGCTACAGTACTGCTACAGTAATTGCTACAGTGACTCCCGACCCGAATTTGACCCTATATAAAGGGTAAAAACCCATTTTTTTCACCAGATTTGCCCAGAAAATTCCAGAAAATTAAAGAGAGAGAGAGAGAGGAGATCACAAAGTAAGCAATTTTCAAGTGACGGAGTATTAATCGAAGCTCGGATAAACGCATGGATGTGATTCTAGTATGGTTTTGCGGTGGATTCAAGGTGGATATTGAAAATATCGCTGTTTTAACAAGAATAAGGTATGAATCTCCTATTATTAATGTTAATTTTAGTTTATTTATGGAGATAAAGTCGTTAAATAATGGTATAGCGAGTTGGTTGGTTGTGGAAATTGGAAAACATCGTGTGGGATGTTTTATGGTACATATTGGTGTTGGAAATGATGTTATTGCCGTTGGTGTTGTTTTTGTTGTTGGTTGCTGAATTATAATTTCGCGCTAGGCATATAAACATGGGAGATGCTGCCGAAATTTCAGCATATTCTAGAAAGAGTTAGTTCGAGGGCTTAAGACAGGCCTATGAAGATGAGTCTAACAATAGTATAAATTTTCTTGAATATAGATTTACAAGCCTGGGAGGCTAAGCATTGAATAGTTAAAGTTAAGGCGACCAAAAAGGTATGTTAAGGCTCGTCCCTTTCTTTCAAAGGCATGATTCCTATGTTATGATTCCATAAATGTTTCCATAACCGCCTTGTTTTCAAAAGCTCAAAGTTCATGACTCTTAAAGCCTCTTATGATGTTAAATGGAATATGTTCTATGATGATTGTGACGATGATGATGATTCTCTTCTTTTGAAACTCCGAAGCTATGATTTGAGCGCATTATGAGATTATTGAGCCATTCCATGAATCTCTTAACCGTACTTATTGTTGATGGTCTCACCTCATGTTACTTGTTCCTTCGAGGTGAGATATAGCGATGATAACGATTCTATTACCAGTGCTACCTAAGTTCATGATTCTCGAGACTCCCGTGACATCGTCGATTTCATCTTACGATGGTTGATCCTTCAAGAAATGATATAGTGACAGTGGTAATGCTAATGATGACGTTGATTTCATTTATGTATTTTTATATGTATGTATGTATGTATGTATGTATGTATGTATGTATGTGTGCATTACATCCCACTGATCAGTTAGGGATAACACCGAGTCCCGAAAGGGCCGGGTAAGATAACACCAAGTCCCGAAAGGGCCGGGTAAGATAACACCTAGTCCCGAAAGGGCCGGGTAAGATGATACCAAGCCTACATGGCCGGGTAAGATAACACCATGTAAGATGCTATATGTATATAAATATATGTATCTATATATTTATTACCGTGCCTTAACGACCGGATGAGATATTATATATGTATGGAAAAATTCTTAAAACGCTAAGCGTGCACGACATTCGCCTTAAAAGGGCATTTAGAGGCACAGGTTGATCCCTTTTATATTACTTTATCTTCATATGTTCATTATATTATTTTCCATGTTCGGTATCTCTTAATATGTTACTATTCATGCCTTACATACTCAGTACATTGCTCGTATTGACGTCCCTTCTTGTGGACGTTGCGTTCATGCCCGCAGGTGTAGATAGACGAGACAAGGATCTTCCATAGTAGGCTGCCTTTAGGTACCAGTTCTGATTGGTGAGCTTCACTTCTTCCTGGAGCACTGCTGAGTCTATATATATATATATGTATGTATGATTTTCGTTCAGGGTATGTCGGGGGCCCTGTCCCGACTTGTATACTTCAGTCATGTTCATAGAGGCTTTGCGGCGGTTCTGTGTACAGCTTAGTCATAGTGCGACGATAGTAATGTCGGCATCATGGGTCTAATGTACATATACTTATGCATGATGTTATGTTCGTATTTAGCCTCTTGATCCTATTGTTTCCATTTGAAACATGAAGGATGTAAGTTATGAGTTGGTTCGCTCGGTTTCCGTAAGGTGCCGGGTGCCAATCACGCCTTACCAAGGGTGGGGTGTGACAAATTGGTATCAGAGCAGTTCTATCCTAGGGTTGTCTGCAAGCCGTGTCTAGCAGAGTCCTATTTATGGGTGTGAAGCCGGCCACACTTATAAACAGGAGGCTACGAGGCATTTAGGAATAATTGACCTTATTTTCTCATCTTAGATCGTGCGTTGAGCGCCAAGTCATAGGAAATGAAATTTCTTGTACTAACCCTTGATTTCAGCGGAAGAATGGTGTTGATAAAGGAAGAGGATGATGATATTAGGATTACAGAAGTAAGTCACTTTGTTGAAATTATGTCATCAAGATGTGCATCTTCTAAATAAATTGGTTATAGTCAAGATAAGCTGATTGAACAGTAAAGCAGGGGGAATTAGTTACGTGTATAATTTAATGATAAGTTCAGTTGTAAGATTACAGACGACAGAAGTTGAAGGAAACAGTACAGAGGTAAGTAATGTTAAAAAGGATTATAAGTCAGATATGGTAAGAATGTTGCAAGTATTATTGAAATGTATAGCCAATGAATGCAAGAGGAAGTGACTAGGGAAATATAAAAGGACAATTGATAAAAGTTCAAGTATATTCCGAGTTGCGATGCATGAGGTAAGTTTCATCATCTTTGCATTTATGTTCGATATTGAGGGCCCTGTGAGGCATTGCATGTATTTTACGGGCTGCCAGGTTTGGATAGTAAGAAATATAGGGGAAACTCTGTCAAAATTTTCCTAAAATTTAAGGACGAGGACTAAAGATTTAAGAGATAACAAAGGTTACGCGTCTATGACTGCTACAAATTGATGAAAGGGAGAGTATAGGACAAGTTGATATAAGATGAAGAAGGCCAGATGAGCGGATGGTGGGTAGACGATGACGAGGAGTACACTTCACCTTATAGTCCACCAGATCAGAGTAGAGACCGATCAGCCACAGGTATATGAGTCTTTTATTAGAACTTCTTATGTGCGTACAACTATTGTAGGATACCATTGATAGTTAACGAATGGAAGTTTTGAAGGGACCGATAACTAAAGTACTTATAGATAGAGCTATGCGGCTAAGAAGTTTTACCGCTACAAGGAATCTTAAAATTTAGGAATGGAAAGCGATTGTGTGTTGATTGATGGATTGTCATCGGGAGTTCCAAAGGTTAAAATAGCATTTGCTTCATCGGAAGAGTAAGGAATCCTTTTAATAAGTAGAGAGATGTACTACGAGAATTTATCAGAATCCGTTAGAATTTCAGCCTGTTCTAGGTTATGTGATAAAGGTCACGCAGTAGGGTGGATGCGATCATACCAAAGAATAACCCACCGGATCCCATTAGCACTCCAAGGTTAAGCGTCTTTGAGGTGAGAGTAATACTAGGATGGGTGAACCCCCTGGGAAGTGTACTAAAAGTCTTACAAATTCAGAAATAAGGGACAAATGAGAAGCTAGAGTAGCCTAAGGGAAATTGGAGTATGCGGAGTGGTTGGAAACCTCAAGAGGTCGCGAAGGACAAGGCGGACTAGATCGGTGGCGAGAAAGAAGGTGCATCACAGCTCTAGAACTAAGATAAGTGTGAAAGGTATTCGGAAATACTTTGGAAGCAAGGCGTTAGTAAATATATGTATGTATGTGTATGAAATCCCATATGTGGCCACGTCAGGCGATATGTGTGCCCCTTAAAGAATCGACGTTGCTATATATTAAAGGCATTAATCGAACAGGGTAATGAAGTTCAAGTGACAAAAGTGGTACAAATGTTACAAGGTAAGTTGATGTTATTTTCACTACAGGTTAGAGTTGGAAAGTCCTAATGCAATAACATCAGGGAAAGGAAGAAAGTGAGTATGCAGGAAGTAAGAAGATCAAAATGTCGCGAAAAAAAATGTAAGGAACAAGTGTGAGTGAAGTTTCCACGAGAGACAACAGGCAAAGCAAGGGACTATTTGGATAAAATTTGAAGGTAAGCATGCGAAAGGGATAAAGTCTTTGTAGTATGGAATAAAAGATAAATGTGTAGGGTTGGAGAACAGACTTCGACAAGTGGGACTAAAGGGTAGTGACCACGACGAGGAAATGGGAAGTAAGAGAAAGGATGGTTAGGCCTTGCGACAATGTTAAGAGATTTTCAGCCCTCGAAAGGTATATAAAGGGATAAGTGTGTGGTCAAATTAACATGGTTGCCTCGGACATGGAGAAGCTTTCCAAAAAGATGACCTAAGAATAGAACGGATTTGCGCGTTTAAAGGAATATTTCACGAACTTCAGAGCCGATACTACAAATAACAAGAGAAGAAAGGTGCTCGAGGAGGAAGAAACCCAAGGAAGGTTAAGGATGAAAGCAGGAAAGGTATACTAATGGGTTGGTCGAAGGAAGATAAGAGAATTTAGGAGTAAAGTCACTGGAAATCTTTAACCATGGGAGTAAGAAGGATACTTTAACGAGTTGGCGGTAGGAAACCGATTACTCATCGAGGAAAGAACGAGGATAATGAGTCGACCCAATTGATTAGAAAATGAATGACGTGGAATAAGAATTCAGGTGAAGACTGAGAGATTCGATCTGTCACGACCCAACCCGTAGGCCGTGACTAGTGCCCGAGCTGGACACTCGTATACACACCTATTAGCTATAATCAATCTGCAACTAAACATAATATGGAATTTATAAAAACGAAACGTCGTCTATGAACTGTCACATGTATATATCAAAGTAGCCTGTCTCCTGAGGAGTCACAACCATCAAAAGATAACATAGTACACAAGCCGACAAGGCTGTCATAACGTATGGGAACGTCCCAGCTATATATACGCAAGCCGATAAGGCTGCCACTACATACAACATCTCAAAATATATACACATACGCAAGCCGACAAGGCTGCCACTACGAATGGGAACGTCCCAAGATATAAGTCATGCTAACACAGCTGAACAACATCTATATACAACCCACACATATGTCTACAGACCTCTAAGAGTATTAACAGTAACATATGACGGGACAGGGCCCCGCCATACCCCTGGATAAACATATATATACATCAAAAGGATCTGTACCAAAATTCTAGGAGCTCGGGACAATGGAGCACTCCAAGATAGCCGAATAGAAATCCTAAGTGGAGGATCACCAATGCGAGTATCTCGTACTGCGGGCATGAAAACGCGGCCCCGAAGAAAGGGGGTCGTACGAGATATGTGCGAGTATACAAAGCATGAAATACAATAAGAAAGATCATAAGCAAGTAGAAATTCCAGGAGACAAGTATCATAATCAAGAAATCACTGTACCTGTGCCTTACGAATGAAACCATGCATATCATTATCATATACCATACCCGGCCCATTATGGGACTCGGTGAATAAAGTCGTGTACACGTATACCGTACCCGGTCCATCATGGGACTCGGTGCCATAATCATATCATCGTATCATCATATAACGTATCCGGCCCTCTAGTGAGGGACTCGGTGAATAATGTAGTGAAACTGTACATGATAACATACCCGGCCCGGGACTCGGTGAATGATACAATAACAGTATGCACGAGTAGAATATCATGAGCAACCATATGCAACTATCATCTGAGACTCAACAGAATAAGTAGAATAAGCTAACACTCGAGTATCAAAGGCGATAGTCATGTTAAGTACTCTTTGAATGTCATTATGAACTATATCAAATAGAGCCTCAGGAATCATAGACATGTATCAAAATAATGCGAAACAACTTATGGAAATCAAGGACATTAGTCATTGTAGAGTCTTTAAAAATAGGAACTTTTACGCACCAACTACTATCCAACGTATAGAAGACTCAAGGGGCAATAGCTCAATTACCTTATGAGTTCTAACATCAAAAAGTGAATAAGAATCATGAATCACACTCGGAACTTATGAATAGAATTACCCCAAAGCTCATATAATACGTCACTTATATCTAAGACATGCCAAAAGAAGGAAAGGATAGCTTTACATACCTTTAACGCTTATCCGTAACACAATTACGTATACGCTACCCAAAGTGTCTCAACCTATATTAAGACGTCAAGAACTATGGTTAAGCTACGGGAAGGTCCAAAACGTATTCCAACGTTAGTAGCTCATTTTTAGCAAATTAGACGGTGTTTCCTTTATATTGTTCATTTCCCTTTCATTAAAGCCAAGTATAAAACGATCAAGTTAACATCAACAACCACACGTTCAAGTACTTATATCAAAGCTAGCCAAGACAAGATACAAGAATGTCCCGAGACAGCCCGCACAACATTCCAAATCAGCCCACACATTACAACATTCCATAATCTTTAACATAACGACTACGACATATTCAAGTCATTCTTAATGATCCATAGTCATAACATTTTCATCGAAACGACCTTATAACAGCCCAACCAATATAACAACATAATGTATAATCTTAACTATAACTAATCTTCCAATTCAACAAGAACAACAACATATCCAAAACAGCCCCTAACCAACAACATAAAGATGTCCGAAAATCTTACGAACATCTACAAATACACCAAGCAAACCACATACATTTCTTATACGTTATTTCATACAATCTTTTCATCTAATTTAGTGAAATATACCAGCAACCACACGACAACTACATCATTCGTTTATAGGCATGAAAACTACATTAATATCATAATAGATCCTTACAACAGCCACAAAACCAATTCAACTTCAACTTTAATCACTTAGTTCCTTCATTCTCATCACATAATCCATAACAACAACAACCAAAATGCTACTTAAAATTAGTTCATCAATTCCAACTAAAACAGCCCTCTACACGGCTTCAACAACACTTTAACATCAACATACATAATTCCATGTATTCAATTCACATCTACCAAATTACAACAAATCCAAACCCATTCTAAAACAGGTAGAAAAGATTAAATCTTACCTCAATAAACTTAGCTCCTTAACGTGGCCAAAATTAGTGAATTAAAAGACAAGTATTCTTGCTGCCCTTCAATGGTTAATTCTCGTTCCCATGAACTTCTTTGATTTAAAACACCATAGAAAATAAATTTTGGATCAAGATTTGTGAGCTTACTTTAGCTCAGCCATGGCCGAACCTCTCTCTCTATCTCTATACTTCAACAATGTTGAAGATGAAATGAATACATGGCTTGGCTCATTAGTCATCACTTAAGCATTATATATATGCCTTATAAAGTGACACATGTCCCACTTATAGCATGGGCCAATCAGATTTGGCGATGCTATAGTGGGGTCCACTTAATCCCACTAATGACTTAATTAGTATTAATTTAATCACTAATCCCCACTTAATAATCTAATCATGGTTAATTAATCCCTAATCTCTATTAATATTTCTATACCCAATAAAATTTATAAGCAATTCGTGTATTAATTAAAATCGGGGGTAAAAAGTCTCTATCTCATATCCCGAAATAATCTTGTCCTTAAACTTACCTCAATTCGCCTAAAAATATTCCAAGGTACAAAAATACGGGATATAACATCCTTCCCTCCTTTAGAACATTCGTCCTCGAATGTTAAACTAGCTTCATAAGGTCTTATCAAGACTTCGGGGGAGTCTCTTTTATTGTTATAACATATAGTTCCATCTGTCAATCAATATAATCAATTTAAGAGTTTAGTTTACCTGTAGGCATAGGAAACAAGTAAGGATACTTATTTTTCATCTCCTCTTCGGCTTCCCAGGTCATCTCTTCTCTGTTATTATTTCGCCACAACACCTTGACGGAAGCCACATCCTTAGTACGCAACTTTCTCACCTGACGATCAAGTATAGCTACAGGGTTCTCCTCATAATATAGCTTCTCCGTTACCTGGACATCATCCACGGGGAATACCCTAGAAGGGTCACCAATGCATTTACGAAGTATCGACACATAAAAGACTGGATGTACTGCTTCCAAATCAGATGGTAGGTCCAACTCATAGGCAACCTTGCCTACCCTGCGAATAATCTGACAAGGCCCAATATACCTCGGGCTAAGCTTCCTTTTCTTGCCGAATCTCATTACACCCTTCATGGGTGACATCTTCAAGAGCACCCAATCACCAATCTGAAATTCTAAGTGTCGACGTCGTTTATCTGCATATGACTTCTGTCGACTTTAGGCTGCTAATAACCTTTCCTGAATAAGCTTCACCTTATCGACAGCTTGTTGAATCATATCTAGGCCGATTAACTTAGTCTCACCAACATCGAATCAACCAATAGGTGACCTGCACTTCCTTCCATACAAGGCCTCATACGGTGCCATCTGGATACTAGAATGGTAGCTATTATTATAGGCAAACTCGATAAATGGCAAATGATCGTCCCTACCTACGAAGTCAATAACACGGAGCCCAACATATCTTCTAGCGTCCGAATAGTACGCTCGGCACATCCGTCGGTCCGAGGGTGAAATCGTGCTAAGATTCACTTGTGACCCAATCTTCCGGAATGATCTCCGGAAGTTGCCGTAAATCGAGCTCGTCCGAGATCATAGATGTGGGAACCTCCCGAAGTCTTACTATCTCCTTGATATATAATCTCGCATAGCCCTTAACTGGATAAATAGTCCTGACTGGGAGAAGGTGGGCTGATGTTGTCAGCCTATCCACAATATCCCATATAGCGTCATACTTCCGTGGAGTGCGGGGTAAGCTTGTAATGAAGTCCGTATTCTGGAATCTTCAACCTCATGTATTACTTCTCGGCTTCTTTAATCTAAATCCTTGGAGTTGGCTACCGAGTAGCGCTGGGGTCTCCTCATATAATAACTTTACATAGCTGCTCTGTGCTTTGACTATCATCAACTAGTATAGTTCTGAAAGAATTTGATTTGACATATAAATTCACTGTCATATAGTAACCAGCTCGTTCTGATCGTCTCGCTCAAACCATTTCACAATTTTCCTTAATCCAACTTGTAACACTTTAGGCATATTATCTCGTGTCGTTTCTTTATCTTTAATTCAAACTTCTCCTATTGCTTCTTTACTCAGATTTTGCTCT
Source organism: Lycium ferocissimum (assembly GCF_029784015.1). Taxonomy (NCBI): domain Eukaryota; kingdom Viridiplantae; phylum Streptophyta; class Magnoliopsida; order Solanales; family Solanaceae; genus Lycium; species Lycium ferocissimum. The sequence goes on from NW_026714214.1 coordinate 22,084, forward strand.
TAGTTTTCCTGTTACGCATCATGTTGCAATCTTTACAAGAATATGCGTAGGTGCTCAAATTAGCCCAAGAAATACCTTAGCATCGTCTCACTAATCTTCATGCTTTACCTTACCTTCTCTTCTTTTATCTTACAATCGATATCGGGATAGATCTTCGGCTCAACCATTTGCCCTTAATATTGATTCTATCTTTTATTCTGTACACGAAGAATCTTATGCTACCTCTGTATCCTTAAGAATACATTACTTCCGCATAATCCTTTTCTCATTTTCAAAACGTATTCTGTTCGTCCCTGTTTATTCTTATCATACCAGTCATTTTCTAGCACTCATTTTACCTCGTTTCTCATCCTTTCTATAGTTTGGTCTTTCACCATTCCGTCACTTATATCACTCGTGTTCTCGGCTATACACGTCACTTACCTCGCTTTCTTCTTATTTCCTCCTTTCAATTACTCTTTATTTTTTTGTGCTCGCTATCATTTCCGTTATCGTGTAACCTTTATTCTAAACTTTCCCTACAGAACTTGATAAGTCTTTCTTATTCGTTCTATAGCTTGCCTTTCCGTTTCACACTTACCTTTACATTCTAGTCACATAGATCACGTCATATCTTTGGCCACTTCCTCACTAGGCTTTACTTATTTTCATAACAATCCTCATTATATTCACATCATATCCTGTTCGTATTCAATCCTATAGTGTAATACTTCTAAACCTTATTCGCGATTCTTACTATGGGTTGACTACACTCGGTGGAGTAAGCGTCCTTAACCTTTTACCCTATCACGACCCAACCCCGTAGGCCGTGACTAGTGCCCGAGTTGGACACTCGTATACACACCTGTTAACTATAATCAGCCCACAACTAGCATGATAAGGAACTCATATATAAAAAGGCAAGACGTCATCTCAAAACTGTCACATATATATACATATCACAGCAACCTGTCTCCCGAGGAGTTACGACTTTCAATAGATAATATTGCACATAAGCCGACAAGGCTATCATAATGTAGAGGAACGTCCCAGTCACACACGAGCCGACAAGGCTACCATAACACACAACTTCCAAAACATGTATATATATATACGCAAGCCGACAAGGCGCACTATACACAACATCCCAAAACATATATATATACGCAAGCGACAATGTACTACGAAAGGGAACGTCCCAAAAACATAAGTCATACGGTACACAATCGAACAACAACTATATACAACCCACACATATGTCTACGGACCTCTGGGAGTAACACCGGTATCATATGACGGGACGGGGCCCGCCCGTACCCCGGATAAACACATATATACGACAAGAGGATCTATACCAAAAATATAGGCTCGGAACAAGGAGCACTCCAAGATAGCTTGAGAATAGATATCCTAAGTTTGGAGGATCACCAAAGCGAGCGTCTGTACCTGCGGGCATGAAATGCAACCCCCCCCCCCCCGAAGAAAGGGGTCGGTGCGAGATGTGTGCGAGTATATAAAGCATGAAATACAGTAAACAGGATTATAACCGAAATAAGAAGTACAGAAAACGAGTACAATAACCAGGATACCAAAATGCTTGCTTTTGAAACACAAATCATGCATGTCAATGTCACATACATCATATCCGGCCCATTATGGGACTCGGTGAACATGGTCGCCACCTCGTCTTTGGCACCATAACCAAAGATACTCCGAGAACACGGCATAACTCCATGCTTACGGCATAACTCCGTATCACAGCATAACACCATAACACAGCATAACATCATAACACAGCGTAACACCATAACATATATATATATTGTACCCGGCCCTCTAGTGAGGGACGCGGTGAACAATGCAGTGAAACTGTGCACGATAACAATCCCGGCCCGGGACTCGGTGAAAGATATAACAACAGTATGCACGAGCAGAGTAGTGAGAAACCATATACATATAAATCATCTTTTAGGACTCAATAGATAAGTAGACATATCAACGCTCGAGTATCAGGATGACAGTCATACCCAGTACCGTTTGAATGCCATTATGAACTATATCAAATAAAAGCCTCAGGGTTCATAGACATGTATCAAACTAATACAAGATAGCTTATGAGAGTTAAGGACATTATTCGTTACAGAATCTTTTACGTACAGGAACTTTTATATATCATTTACCATCCAATCATACGA
>NW_026714215.1:0-24046 GCF_029784015.1 Lycium ferocissimum
TTGAAACTTCTATAAACCACTCCGAAGGGAGTGTGATATTTTATAAACCTCTTCAAAACCACTCCAAAGGGAGTGTGCTATTTTATAAAACTTTTCAAAAACCGCTCCGAAGGGAGTGTGATATCTTATTATTCAGACTTTTTCTAAAACCACCCCGAAGGGGTGCGTACAAAACCACTCCGATGGGGGTGTGAGATTTTATTTTTCTTACTACTATTATTATTATGCCCGATGGGGCTAGGATTAGTATTATGTCGCGAGTGGCATGCCCGATGGGGCCAGGGTAGCCGTATGCCGCGAGTGACATGCCCGAAGGGGCTAGGATTATGTCGGGGCCAGCATGTCCGATGGGGCCAGGGTAGACGTATGTTGGACCGACATGCCCGAAGGGGGCCATTATTTTATTCCGGGACCGGCATGTCCGAAGGGGCCAGGATAGACGTATGTCGGAACCGGCACACCCGAAGGGGATTACTAGTACTACTATTATTGATATTGCTATTGTTATTACTATTATTGTTATTATTATTAGGCCGGAAGCGGCCGTCCGAAGGGACTATTTTATTTAAACATTTAGTTCATGTCAGGTAATCTAAACTTGCTTTCTGTTGTACTTTTTTCCGATGTAATCTAAACTTGTTTTCTTGTTGAACTCTCCTATTTCTTGCTTCGGTGATGCTTTACATATTCAGTACATATTCCGTCGACCCCCATTCTTCGGGGCTGCGTTTCATGCCCGCAGTTCGGGGGACGCGCGGGGGACCCAGCTTAGAGAGAGATAGCGCGGGAGTCGGACGGCTCCACTTGCTCCGGAGACTGCCCTCGTTTTGGTATAGTTTTATATATTGTACAGGTTATACTCTATAGAAGTCTCCATAACGAGCGGGAGTCATGTACATCTTGGTTGGCCTTGTCGGCCGTTATTTTGTTGTACGGAAATGGCAGAGGCCTTTGGCTCGCCTTGTTTTATGTTGTATGTATCTATATATCATGTTTGAGATATCTCGAGCTACGTGTCGATTTTGGTATTTCATTTACAACTTCCAATTCTTGTTTTAAAAAAAAAATTTGGGTTGACGCTTAAGGGTTCGCTTGACTCTGATGAGAGTCGGGTGCCCGTCTCACCCTGACGAAGGTTGGGGTGTGACACGTGATTTATTGTCTATCGCTTATTTGACTTATTTAATTATGTCTCTATTATCATTGGTAGAGGGTTCGCTTACCGAAGTGGGAAAGGTAAGTGCCTGCATGACTTAGTCAAATTGGGTCGTGACATTAAATTACCCACTTTACCCTATATATGCGTATATGCAGTAAATATAAATATATATGTATATGATTGTCATGACCCAAGTTCGTAAGTCGTGACGAGTGCCCGACCTCTACTGATCAACCACTCCTAAACTCATATTTGAACCTCACTGGACAACATGGTGGCCCATATATGACTTATAACTGAACTTAACACTTTTGTAAGAATAACATAATAAACTCTGCGTCAAGAACTCATAACCAATGCATATATATACATATACATATGTGTTGAGGAAAACAGTGCAAGCCGACTAGGCCGCTACATATGTTGTACAACAAAATGAGAACCAACAAGGCTACATAACATCTCAACTACACACAACTGTCTACAGACCTCTATGTAGTATGAGCTGTAGAAAGAACAGGACAAGGCCCCATCATACCCATATATGCATGTCAAAATAGCATACCGAAAGGGACTGCAGCTCCGAGCAAATTGGAGCGAACTATCTCTAGCTGAGTGGAAGGCCTACTGAGATGGATCTCCTGTCTGGCTATCTGGGGCATGAACGCTGTTATACCCCGCATTTTCAGAGCATGAGTTTGACATGTACCTCATCGTAGTAATGAGATGTTTTGAAAGGCACAAGCCATGGAAAGTACGTAACAACGAAGAAAAAGGGTGAATTACGATCTCGTAAGTCGTAATCGGGAAAGAATATTTTGAAACACGGGAACATGGCCATTATTAGTGTAATAAGTGATAAATATCATGTATGGAGAATTTCGGAATATTTCGAGATTGAGCAAATTGAAGAAAATAAGTTCGACAAAAATTTGAGAAACGCGGGACGGATTTTAGTTAACTTTGGAGGCGCATATCTCATAGTATATGTGGAGTTTTAAGGTGGTTGAAAGTCCTAAAATGAAGTTCGTCGAGTCTAGTTTGTAATGCAACCAACCGTTCATTGATAGGACATCGGAGTAGAGAATTATAGACGTTACAAACTGAACTCGTCGACGCAGAAACGTATTCCCGCGGCACCGCTACAGATGCCGCTACGCACCGCTACGATCGTAGCTACAGTAAAACCGACTTCAGCAGTCCGTTTTAAGGGTTAAAATCTCATTTTTTTTCATCCAAAACTTCCAAAAAATTTCCAGAAAATTCAGCAACAAAGGGAGCAAATATACATCACAACAATTGAGGATTTTGAGTGAGATTTCAAGTAATGAAGTACCAATCGAAGTCCGGGCAGCGCATAGTCACGAATATAATTTCATTTGGAATTAGAGGAGCATGGGAACAAGAAAATGTTGAAGAAGGTAAGTTTTAATCTTCTTTTCACATGTTATGGATGGTTTATATGTGTTGTGGTGTGTGGAAATTCATGAAATATGGTATGTTGAAGTGAAGCCGTGTAGGTGTTGGTTATGTTGGAGTGATGAACTAATTTTTATTTAATATTTTGGTTGTTGTTGATATGGATTCCATAATGAAAATGATGGTTTAATGATTTAAATGGAAGTTGGAGTCGTTTGTAAGTTGTTAGAGAAGATAATGTGATTTTAATATGGTTTTCGGAATTTACGTGAATAATATTGTTAACGTGCGGATTGTTAGTGAAGTTTATGAATTTGGAAGGAAGAAATATGTTATGGTTGTTCATGTTGAGTTGGGAAGGTTTCGGGTTCTATGGCATATTATTTGGATTGTTTGAATATTTTTGTGGATTGTTGAAAATGTTATTGAATCATGTTTGAATGGTTTTGAGTTGGTATTTGAACGCGTGAGCAATGATATTGAATTGATTATATATGTTGGTTTGAACGTAATTGGAACGTCGTCGCATTGTGCGAAAGAAGGTTGTTGATGATAAAGTGCATTTTGAATAAATGGTTGATGTTGTTAGAATGTTTGTTGGTATTGTTGTTGATGAATTTAGCCGAGTTGAAATCTCGGGGTTGTTGCATTTATAGGGGAATGCGCCCAAAATTCGTAAATAAAGTGCAAACTTGGAATTGGATCTCTCGATGCTTATGACTAATGGTTAATGCATAATGACCTTATTGTAGATGTTGAGAAGCCGAGACTTGAGTTTGGATTAGTTTAGGAAGCAATCGAGGTATGTGAAGCTTACCCTTATTTTCTTTTGGCATGTCTTAGACGGGATTAAGGTATGACATGATTTGTGTCTCGGGGTAACTCCATTCTTAAGTTTCGAGTATGTTTGTGATTTGTATTTGCTTTTGATGTTGGTATCCTTAGTATGGTCGGGCTATGGTTCGTATGTCTTTGATATGATTGAGTTTGAAATGTTGTGTAAGCGATTCTTATATGTTTCTTAATATTCGTGTCCTTAATGCGGTCGAGTTATGATCCTTACGTCTTTAGTATGATTAAATTTCTAAGGTTGCAAAAGAGTTATATTTTTCAAAAGAATTTTGTTTCAAAAGAGTTTTGTTTTCAAAAGTGATATGTTCCTAAACGATTTCGAAACTACGAACGACCGTAACTTTCAAGAGAGAGCTCGGATCGCTTTGATTTCTTCGCAAATGATTTCATGACGAGTAAGGACTTAAATTTTTATAGGCGGGCCCGGATTGGGTTGACGCTCGTCCGTGGGTCCCGCGACTTTTCTATGTCGGTTTTAAATGACCTATTTTTTTAAAAGGGATTTAATACGACCACTTTTCCGATCCCAAGCATGATTATTTATTTATTTGTCGAGTTGGAAATAAGGGTTTTATGCCCATGATTTTGATACGTAACAACGGTTTCTGAAGTTTGGTTTGATATGTCCCGAGCGAGATTCGGGAGAAAACTTGATTTGACTATGGTTTTGGATTTTCAAAAAGAGGGTTCGGTTTGATCACTCGGTTGAGTCTGTGATGATGTCTGATATGCGTGTGGTCACTTACGATCTGCTCGTGCGTTCTGTGTTACCTCTTTCACCGGATCCCGGGCCGGTATATGATCGTGCGCACTATGATATACTCTGGTGTTATCGTGTTACGGTTCCCGAGACCTCGCCATAGGGCGGGTTCCGTTTATGGAGTTATCTTTGTGATATGGCTTATGATATGTTGTGATGGTGTGTTATGTTCGGGGTTGTACGGAGATTTGAAACTTCGGTGTTATCTTGTGTTGTGGCGCCGGATAGGGTGGCGACCACGTTGTCCGCCGGGTCCTATGGACCGCATTTGGTATGTGATGATGTATGATGATATGATGAGTTTGTTCACCGATGGTGGGGCAAACCCAATGATGAGGCAAATCCCACATTGGTCTAGGCAAATCCCACATCGGTTAATGTTATTTCATATATTGATTATGATGCGTTCGGTATGAGTAAGTATGATTTGTGTGTCGGATGTAAGTACTTTGGTATTTGGGTTTTTATACTCACTTTCTCGTACCCCCGACTTAGGTTATGATTTCATTTTCTCGTATGCTATGCTTTACATACTCGACATATTCCGTATCGTCCCCTTTCTTCGGGGTCGCGTTTCATGCCACGCAGTACCCACGGATGAGCAGGTGATGTTAGCGAGAAGATGTTCCCTGGATTGGCGAGTTCCATGTCTTCCGGAATGCTGCCGAGTCCGAGTGCTTGTATGGTAGCTGAGATGTTAGTAGAGACTTTGCAGACAGTGTCGAGTGTATGATATGTCGGGTCTGTTTGGCAAGCGGCTATATAAGCCGAAGTACTATTGTGCCTTATATTACAGTTTTCATACGACTGCAGATTTTATTTGATTTGAGAAAAAAACAAAAGGCATGTTTGTTTTCTCGAAAAAAATTTTCATTACGTGCGCATGTTATGTTTTGTGTTCAAAAGATGATGGTTATGAGTATTACGATAGCCAGCGGGTTCGCTCGGCCCTAGGTAAGGGTCGGGTGCCCATCATACCCTATCGGAAATTAGGGTGTGACAAACGCCGCCCCCAAGAAAAAAGGGACGTTAGTACGAAACAATGTACTGAGTATGTAAGGCAAAGATTAACTGAAACTGAACTGAAAACAATACAATCTGGAGGCCAAAGAATCCTCAGAATAACTCTCTGATCTGTTTTAAGTGGAATGTAATACCATGATAACATATGTCTCACTGACCAAGGGGCCAGGCTAAATAAAATGTCTCACTGACTTAGTGGCCAGGCAAAATAAAATGTCTCACTGACCAAGTGGCCAGGCTAAATAAAATGTATGCATATCAGGTATATGCTAGAAAGGTTTTGTTACACCCTGTAGTTTCGTATGTTGAGATTCGAGTTACCGTTCAGGAGGTATGTGAGCTTATATGTGTTTAACTTATGGTTATAAGGGTTTAAGTGCATATAGTGAGCTATGGAAGGATTGAAGGGTAAGTCGATTAAGGAAATTAAATTTGTTGGAACTTGGAAGAGAATATAAGCGGGTAATTTTGGCCTAAATTGGAGAAAAAATATCTCCTAGTATGAGGAGTTTTAAGGTGTTTCAAAGGCCTAAAATGAAGTTCATCGAGTCTAGTTTCCAACCCAATAAACCGCTCGTCGATAGGACATCGGAGTAGAGAATTATGGACATTACAAGTTCGGCTGACAAAGCAAAAACGCGTGCTACAGTGACTGCTACAGTGACCCGGCCCGAATTTGACCCACTATTTAAGGGCCAAATCTGATCCAAAACCTTATTTTTCAGCCAAGAATCCTCCAAATATTTCCCAAACCTTCTAGAAAATTCTCCCAACTTCTATCCACTAGATTTTAACGCGAATTAAGTATAATCTCCGGATTTAAGGTTGGACAGCGCGTAGTTGCGATTATACTATCGTATTGCGGTGAAACTTGGCTTGGATTCTAGGTGATAATCGAAGATAGCGGGTGAAAGGTATCAATTTTTCCTTATTAGTATTGATCTAAGCTTATCTATGGATGAAAAGTTACTAAATGAGCGTATAAGGAAATATGGGTCGAAAAATTGGATAAAACATCGTGTGGGATGTTTATGGAATATTTTGGTGTTGATAATATTGTTGTTGATGTTGGTATTGTTGTTGTTGTTGTTGGTTGCTGAGTTGAGATTTTGGGCTAGGCATATAAACAGAGGAGATGCTGCCAAAATTTCGGCAGATTCTAGAAATATTTATTTGGAGGCTTTGGATAAGTATATGACAACGGGCCTAATAATAGAATGAATGGTTTCATATGTAGATTTCAAGATAGGAGGTAGGTTGGAAAGTCGAGAAGCGAGCTTCTAGGTATGTTAAGGCTATCCTTTCCTTCTTTTGGCATGATCTATGACAAGTGCAAAGCGTAATGATATCCATAATGAATTCATTCCTAGATGTAGGATATCCTGAGTTCCTTGACCTCTTAAGCCCGAAGAGGCATTCTTAAGTCGTGCGATTTCATAGTGTTGTCTAATTCCCGAAGGGGACATTCATAAGGTTTTCTCTTTCCTATGCATTTTACATTTGATTTTTGAGTCTCGAAGGAGACAAATGAAAAGGGGAAGAAGTTCCCATTTTTAAGAAAAGGGGAAGAAGTTCCCGTTTTGCGTTAAAGTTGCTCCGAAGGGAGTCTTTTGATGGTTTTCAAAGATTTTCATGCATTTGCATATTACATACATGCACGACATCATTTCATAGGGAAGGGAAAAGGGCTAAGGCGTTATATACGCAAACCACCCCGATCGCATTGTATACGATGATTATGATGCAACAAGGGGCCATCATTATTAAGCGGAAGTGGTCGCCCGAAGGGGCCATCATTATGAAGGAAGCGAGGCTGCCGTTCGAAGCGGGCCATTATGCTATTATGCCCGAAGGGGTTTGAAGTTGTGAGTGAAGGCATGCATTTTATATATATATATATATATATACATACTCATGCTGCATCAAAAGTTCATATGTACGTACATGTTTATCAGAGTTGGTTACAGGTATAGGTTGAGTCTGTTACTCTTTTATCATCCGAGTCGAGATATATTGTTTGATTAAGAATCATACTCGGTACATTGTTCGTAGTGACATCCCTTTGGATGGGTATTTGCGCGTTTCACGCCACGTGTGTGTGTATTCTAAAGATGAGTAGAAGACATTTGGCTATAGGATGTTCCCGATGTGTTAGGCCGGATCGGATTGGTGAGCTCCATCTCGGAGTGTTCTTTGAATCAAAGTATTTATGTTATGGTATTTTGTATATGTTAGAGATTGCGAACGGCGTCCGTGGTATGTTTGCCGAGATGTAAACGAGTGATGTAAATATGAGTCATTTGTGTACTTTAAAAGAGTATGTATTTTAGATGATTTCTTTTTGGAAAAGTTTTATGTTCTTAAAAGTTTTTGAAATGACAGGTTTTGATAGAGTGAATGTCTGAGGGTTCGCTTGACTCTGATGAGAGTCGGGTGACCATCATGCCCTATCAGGATTGGGGTGTGACAAAGTGGTATTAGAGCAGTTCGTCCTAGGGGTTGTCTGCAAAGTCGTGTCCAGTTGAGTCTTATTTATGGTGTGAAGCGTGCCACATTTATAAACGGGGAGCTGAAGGACATCTAGGATGGTTACCTTTCTTTCTTATCTTAGATCGGATTAGAGCTATGTCATAAGTTACGCGAAATCCCTGGTCCTAACCCCGAATGTCTTGATTATTGATGAGTGATTGCTTGCTTGGTTTTAAGGTTACTAGTAAGGATTGGTGCTCGTATCGAAAGGTATGTTTTAACGTCTATTGTTTGATATATGAGAAGAATTTGGTATAGTTGAACTATGGATCGTTTGTATTTAAGTTGCCTCTTGCGAGGCATTGGACTTGCTTTCGACGGTGAAGGTTTGGGATAGTAAGAATTACAAGGGAAGCCTCGCTAAAAATCCCTCAAAGCTAAATCATGTGAGTATGCGTACATTGCGTAAATCGGGAATCGGGAAACCAAGCGACGGGATGGTAAGTGAAATATGTTGAATTAATACTTAGGCCCTCTAGAAGGAACTCTTAGATGGCTCGATTAAGATTAAGGGGATTAGATGGGTTATATTAAAGGCTTTATAGGAATGAGACTTATTGGGATTGTAAAGAAAAATTGATAAACAAGTAAGATATCTGAATGATGTGGGAAGGTGATCAATAGTACAATTTAAGGTTTTATAAAAACAAGTGAGTAAAGCATTGCGAGTCGTATGAAGACAATAAGGTAGTAAATTATCAGAAGGATTATGGAATCGGCTATATGTTCAAGTCAAGTTAAAGAGTATTGCCGCATATATAGATACTCACGATTTTGAGACTTATGGTCGAAGCATTGAGATAATTGTATACGAGTGGGATTAATGGGAATAGTAGGGTTTTGATAATGAGGTGATACAATATGAGGAAAGGATTAGTAATAGAGTTGAGGCCAAAGGAGGATAACAAGCGAAGGATATATGCCACGATATTACGGATGAATTGAGGGAAAGTACAAAGCAACGCAAGTTAGAGTCTTAAGGTAAAACTACAGTCAAGATTAGGCTATTTCGATACTAATGGAAGGATAAAAGTGTAGGGACATAAGGTGAGCTACGAAAGTATTGTTGAGTTAAACTAAATAGAATAAATCGAAGTGAGATCCGAAAAAGACCAAGGACAAAAATGGACTGCAAAGGATGACCAGGGGTGGAAAGAAGCAAAGAAGTAGAGATAATCACGTGGGATAGTATTTATGGAAAAAGGAAATACAATAAGAAGAAATGAGGAAATGGTTGCTCAAGAAACGGGAACAATTGGTGACAAATAAAAGGAAGCTGACAAATGAAAAACGCAAATGAGTTCAGGAAAGGACATGAGATTTAGAGTTCCGAAAGGTACCATAGGACAATACTTTTAAGGAAAGAATAAAGGAAAATAAGCGGGCATGTGGAGGCAAAATGGAAGGATGTTAAGGATCATAACGAAATGACTATGACTACGGATTCGAATGGAATATTGTTGGATACGGTGATACGATAAGATAATACCTTAAAGGGGGAAGCAAGTAAGCTTGAGTACTAGCACAAGGATGGACTATAGATATACTTTGAAGTAAGTTTCATCTTAATTTAACATTCGAGGACGAATGTTTTAAAGGGGGGATGGATGTTACACCCCGTAGTTTCGTATGTTGAGATTCAAGTTACCATTCAGGAGGTATGTGAGCTTATATGTGCTTAACTTATGGTTATAAGGGTTTAAGTGCATATAGTGAGCTATGGAAGGATTGAAGGGCAAGTGGATTAAGGAAATTAAATTTGTTGGAACTCGGAAGAGAATATGAGGGGGTAATTTTGGCCTAACTTGGAGAAAAAATATCTTCTAGTATATGAGGAGTTTTAAGGTGTTTCAAAAGCCTAAAATGAAGTTCATCGAGTCTAGTTTCCAACCCAATAAATCGCTTGTATATAGTACATTGGAGTAGAGAATTATGCACATTACAAGTTCGGCTGACAAAGCAAAAACGCGTGCTACAATGCTGCACAAAGAATCGCTACGTAAACCGACTTGCTACGTGAATTAAGATGACACGGCCCGAATTTGACCCACTATTTAAGGAAAAAATCTGATCCAAAACCTCATTTTTTCAGCCAAGAATCCTCCTAATATTTCCCAAACCATGTAGAAAATTCTCCCAACTTCTATCCACTAGATTTTAACGCGAATTAAGTATAATCTCCGAATTTAAGGTTGGACAGCGCGTAGTTGCGATTATACTATCGTATTGCGGTGAAACTTGGCTTGGATTCTAGGTGATAATCGAAGATATTGCAATTCTAGCGGGTGAAAGGTATCAATTTTTCCTTATTAGTATTGATCTAAGCTTATCTATGGATGAAAAGTTACTAAATGAGCATATAAGGAAATATGGGTCGAAAAATTGGATAAAACATCGTGTGGGATGTTTATGGAATATTTTGGGGTTGGGATAATATTGTTGTTGATGTTGGTATTGTTGTTGTTGTTGTTGGTTCTTCGAGTTGAGATTTTGGGCTAGGCATATAAACGGAAGTGAGATTTGCCCTGTAAATTTCTACATTTCAGAAATATTTATTTGGAGGCTTTGGATAAGTATATGACAACGGGCCTAATAATAGAATGAAAGGTTTCATATGTAGATTTCAAGACAGGAGGTAGGTTGGAAAGTCGAGAAGCGAGCTTCAGTATGTTATATGTCCTTTCCTTCTTTTGGCATGATCTATGACAAGTGCGAAGCGTAATGATATCCATAATGAATCCATTCCTAGATGTAGGATATCCTGAGTTCCTTGACCTCTTAAGCCCGAAGGGGCATTCTTAAGTCGTGTGATTTCATAGCGTTGTCTAATTCCCGAAGGGGAAAATCATAAGGTTTTCTCTTTCCTATGCATTTTACATTTGATTTTTGAGTCTCGAAGGAGACAAAGGAAAAGGGGAAGAAGTTCCCATTTTTAAGAAAAGGGGAAGAAGTTCCCGTTTTGCGTTAAAGTTGCTCCGAAGGGAGTCTTTTGATGGTTTTCAAAGATTTTCATGCATTTGCATATTACATACATGCACGACATCATTTCATGGGGAAGGGAAAAGGGCTAAGGCGTTATATCGCAAAGCCACCTGATCCAGCTATGGGTATCGATGATTATGATGCCCGAAGGGCCATCATTATTAAAGCGGAAGGGCTGCCCGAAGGGGCCATCGTTATGAAGCCGTAAGCAGCTGCCCGAAGGGGCTATCATTATGAAGCCGGAAGCGGCTGCCCGAAGGGGCCGTCATTATGAAGCCGGAAGCGGCTGCCCGAAGGGGCCATCATTATGAAGCCGGAAGCGGCTGCCGGCGGGCCGTCATTATGAAGCAAGCGGCTGCGGCGGGGCCATCATTATGAAGCCGAAGCGGTACGCGGAGAGGGCCATTATGCTATTATGCCGAAGGGGCCGAGCGGGGGGTGAAGGCATGCATTATATATATATATATATATATATATATATATATATATATACATATACTCGTCCGCATCAAAAGTTCATATGCACGTATATCTTTATCGAGTTGGTTACAAGTACGGGTTGAGTATTCGTTACTCTTTTATCATCGAGTTGAGATATATTGTTTCGCTTAACTTACATACTCGGTACATTGTTCATCGACGTCCTTTTACCTCGGGAAATGTTTGCGTTTCATACCACGTTGGTGTATACGGACATGAGTAGAAGACATTTGGATATAGGATGTTCCCAGGCTATCATTTGGATTGGTGAGCTTCATCTCGGTTCGGAGTGTTGCCGAGTCAAAGTATACATTATGGTATTTTGTATATGTTAGAGACTTTGCAGACAGTGTCCTGTGGTATGTTTGTCGAGATGTCGATAGAGTGATGTCAGTTGAGTCATTTGTGTACTTTAAAAGAGTATGTATTTTAGATGATTTCTTTTTGGAAAAGTTTTTGAAATGACAGGTTTTGATAGGGCGAATGTCTGAGGGTTCGCTCGACTCTGATGATAGTCAGGTGCCCGTCATGCCCTATCAGGATTGGGGTGTGACAGTATCAATACTGTAACATGTCTCTTTTATCTCTTTATGAACTCGGGGACATAGGGAGGGGATATAGCCTCTCAAAAGGAGTAACGGGACACTCAGAAGTAAGGAAACAATATGACAGGCTCTACTTGATAAATCTCTAGTCACAAGGTTCATTACGCTGTTACCATATATGGAATCATGCCAAGAAAAGAAGGAACAACCTTAACATACCTGGAGCTTACTTGTCACGACCCAACCCCGTAGGCCGCGACTAGTGCCCGAGCTGGGCACCCGTACACACCCATTAATCAGAAATAGCACAGGAATAACTTATACGAAATACAAATGACGTATATATACAGAAAAGTGGAACGTCGCCCCGAAGCTATCACAAATATGCATATACATATTGCTGTCATAACTTCCAGTAAATAGTATCACATATAAGCCGATAAGGCTATCATAGCATAGGGGGACGTCCAAATCACAAATCATACGGACACACCTGAAAAGTGATTACCCACAACCCACACATATATGTCCACAGACCTCAAGAATAATGACGGAATCATATGACGAGACGGGGCCCGCCGTACCCGTGAATAACATATACATGTATGCAATAGTGGATCAAAGTATAGGCTCCCGAACAAGGGAGCGCTCCAAGACACTGACAGAATCTAAGCTGGTGGATCATCCAAATAAGTATCTGTACCTGCGCGGCATGAAACGCAGCACCCGAAGAAAGGGGGTCAGTACGGAATATGTACTGAGCATGCAAAGCATGAAATCTAGTAAACAAGATCATAGTCAAAACCAGAAGTACGGAAAGTAAATGCAATATTCAAAATATCAAAATGCTTACTCATAAAAATACAAATCATGCATAGGGCTCTTAGAACGGTGGTCGCCCGCCTGTCGTTGACGCCACGCCACATCATCACACCAGAAGGTTTCATATCTCCGTATCCCCGTCACACATCATAACGCCAAATATACTCGGTGCCCGGCGCTCTAGCGAGAGCTCGGCGAACCAGACACATCATACTCCGGAATATATCATAGTGCGCACGAAACATAACCGGCCCGGGACTCGGTGAAGGATGTGATAACATAATGCACGAGCAGAGTCGTGAGCAACTATATGCAGTTTAAAACACTTTCAAAGACTTGATAGAATAACCAAACGAACCATTATTTTAACAAGAACAAAGCGATAGTCAAATTAAGTTTCTTTCGAACGTCGTTCGAGAACATATCAAATCGAACTTTAGGACTCGTAGATACGTATCAAACCATAGGAGATAACTTATGAAAATTAGGGGCGTAATCGTCATTTCAAACTCGATAGAGAAGTAAGCAATCGGCGCTCGAAGGTTAAGACGTTAATCACACTAAATCCTCTGAAAAGTCGCTAGTGTTATACAAGGGAAAGTCTCGGGGCCCACGGACGAGTATCAAACCAATCCGAGTCCATTTATGAAAGTTGGAGACTTTATTCATTATGGAGTCTCCTACGAACGTTTCGAGGCGATCCGAGCTCGTCTATGAAAGTTACGGTTGTTCGTAGTTACGGAATATTTTAAAAACAACATGCTTTATGCAAAATTTGAAATCCAACGATACAATAGACTTAAGAACCATAGTTTGACAATATCATGAACATTAACATCCGAAGGGAACAAGAATCGTATACGGCTCGGATCTTAAGAATGGAGTTACCCCGAGACTCGTGTTCTAGCCTACATACAATCAAGACATGCCAAAGAAAGAAAAGGTAAGCTTCACATACCTCGTCCGCTTCCTAAATTAATCCAACGTCTCGGCTTCTCCAAAATCTACAATAACATCATTTGGCACCAAACATAAATCATAAGCGCTCAGAAATCCCATTCTAAGTTAGCATTTTATTTACAGAAATTTGGGCAGCATTTCCCCTGTAAATTCAACCACCCCGAGAATTCAACTCGGCCAAATCTTCAACAACAACCATACTAATAGCATCAACAACCAATTCAAAACGCATTCTAACCACAACAATTCTTTTCTACATAATTCGACAACATTCTACTTACGTTCAACTTAACCACATACAATTAGGCCAATGCCAATGTTCATAAATTCAAATACAAATCCAAAGCCATTCAAACAAAATTCAAGAACATTTCACCCAATTCACAAAGTGTCCAAACGGCCCAACCAATATACTACATAGCCCGAAATCTTCCAAATTCAATCAAAACTACAACCACACATTTCTTTCTTCCAAATCCATAAATTACACCAACATTCCACACATTAACAACATTAACCACAATAATACAAAAATTGTATTAAAATTACCTTATCTTCTCCAACAACCTACAAACGATTCCAACTTGCATTTAAATCATTAAACCATCATTTTCATTATGGAATCCATGCAACAACAACCAAAACATGCTAAATGAAATTAGTTCTTCATTCCTACACACAACACACATACTCGGCCAAACATAGCCCACACGGTTCACCACCAACATCCAAGATTTCATGATTTTCATCCATTTCTACATACTACAACACACATAAACCATCCATAACACATGAAAAATGAGATTAAACCGTACCTTTTCCACTTAGTTCTACACTTGGCTAGAGTTGGTGCTTGCATGAACCAAGGATTTGCTTACTCTAACAATCACTCCATGTTGTTTAGCACCTTCCAAAGAGTGGAAAACATAGAAGAAATAATTTTTTTGATGGCTATTTTTTGGACCTCCATTTTTTTCCCTTGCCGAAATGGCCTTCATCTTTTTCCTCCAAGTTTTCTTGAAATTTCTAGGAGATAAAATGATGAAGATGACTTAAGTTGTCATCTTTTAAGTCCATATAAAATTTGCACAAGTGGCCCTATGGCCCACCTCTCATGGCCGGCCACCTTAGGCCCCCTCAAGAATAATTTTTGTCACTTTTAGTCCCTACAATTGTAAAATAATCACATGCACCCTTCATAGCTTGACTAGTCAAATTTGGCCAACCAAGGGTGGGACCCACACCACCTCCCACGGCCAACATGGCCATTTCATGAAAAATTAATAACTTTTCATAATTCACTTTTGACCCCAAATTTTCCTTAATACTCTATGCCCATGAAATCACAAACAACTTATGCCTTAAAATAAAATCGAGGGTTAAGGATCTCTACCTCGTATCCCGAAATCGTCTTGTCCTTAACTTTTCATGGTTAACCCGGAATGTCCCAACATACAAAATACGGGCTATAACATCCTCCCCCCTTTAGAACATTCGTCCTCGAATGTTAAACCCGTCTTATGGGGTCTTATAGGCATTTCGGGGGAGTCTCTTTGATAGCTGTCACATACAGTGCATTAATCAATCAACCAAACCCATCTGGGAATTTAGATTACCTGAAGACATAGGAATAAGTAGGAATACGTATTCATCATCTCTTCCCTGATACGGTTCTGCCACAATACTTTAACGGGAATTATGTTTTTAGTACGCAATCTTCTCACCTGACAATCCAGTATGGCAATGAGTCGTTTCGCGTAGGATGACTCTTCTGGTGCCTGGATACCATCTATGGAATATACTCTGGAGGGGTCGTCTACACATCTGCGAAGCATGGACACGTGGAAGACTGAATGCACTGCTCCCAAATCAGACGGTAGGTCTAATTTATAGGCAACCTCGCCTACTTTAGTATGCCTCGGACTGAGCTTCCCCTTTTTGTCGAATCTCATAACACCCTTCATAGGTGACACCTCCAAAGATACCCAATCGTCGACTTGGAGCTCTAGGTGTCGACGTCGAGTATCTCCATATGACTTCTGTTGCTTCCGAGCTGCTAATAACCGCTCCCGAATGAGTTTCACTTTGTCAACTGCTTACTGGATCATCTCTGGCTCGATTAACTCAATTTCGCCAACATCGAACCAGCCAATCGGTGACCTGCACTTCCTACCATACTAAGCTTCATACGGCTCTCTGGATACCGGAATGGTAGGTATTATTATATTCGAACTCACAAGTGGCAAATAGTCATCTCAGCTGCCACGAAAATCAACAACGCAGGCCCGCAGCATGTTCCTTAACGTCTGAATAGCACGCTTGGTGTATCTGTTAGGCTGAGAGTGGCATACTGCGTCGAGATTCATCTGTGACCTCATCCTTTACGGAGTGACCTCCCAGTTGGGCGTAATTGAGCTCCTCCGTCCGAGATCATAGATGTGGGAGCTTTATGAAATTTCTCTATATACTCGCGCATATCCTTTAAGCTTGGATAAGTGGTCTTGAATATGCTCCGTACCGACTCCTTGCGGTTCAACAACCGTTGTCATCGGTCCTTATGTCTTTGTCACCCTTTACCGTTTACATTCCAAATGCTCATCCAACATAACTTTGTCGCTAGTGCGTACAGTGGTTATGTCCTTCAAACTATTCCTCCTGATTCCTTCTCTGGACTACTTTCCCCCGAGCTAAAGTAAGTATACACGTAATGGTTCTGCACCCTTCGCTATCCTTCACAGTACAGCTACACTTATGGCAACTCATAATTCGAGTTTAAACTAAATCTTTGGGCTCTCGTTACGGCCTTTCCTTGACTTTTACCAAATTTGTTTCTCTAACCTTTATCCCTCAAATCTCACCCTACAACCCGAAAGCATAGGGCTACGAAAATCCCTACTTCTCTCCGATTCTCTCATAGCACAATACGTGTCTTCAATTTCTTGTATTGGCGATTATTTCGAACTCTAGCTCCAGGCTGATAAATTCCCCTTCAAGTCCAATATGTCCTTCCCCCCTTTATTAAGGGGGTTCTAATGCACCAATAGTTTTTTCGATGTCCATCATCTCGGCCTTTATCTTTCGAGGAATAGAGATCTCTTACTATCGTTGCACGGCCTAATCATCCTTTTCTTTACTTCTCTTTTTTGTTTTGTTTTAGTCACTACTCTTTCGTTCCCCTTGTCGAAGTCTGTTCTCTAACCTCATACCTTCCTTTCCTATCCCATTCTATCACACTCTATCCCTCTCACACGCCTAACCTTGAATTTTTATCCGAATAATGCCGTGCTTTGCCCGTCGCCTCTCTTGGAGGCTTTGCTCTCTCATGTTCCTTACCCTTTCGCTTTTTCCGACATTTTCGGTCACTTTACTTTCCATCCACGCACTCTCTTTCCTTCCCAAATATCCTTATCTTAGGACTTTCCAAGCTTGACCTGTAGTGAAAACAGCATCAACTTGCCTCATAACATAGGTGCCATCTTTTCTTTCACTAGCGTTTCATTACCCTGTCCGATTAATGCCTTCCAACACGTCACAATGTCGATTGTTGGGATTCAATATAGCCATGTATGAGATGTCATATACATACGTATACATCACCACTACCATCTTATTCACAAAACATTTCCAACACTATTTGACTTATCTTGTTTCTAAGACTGCAATGCACTTTCTTTCTTTTTCACTGGTTCGATGCTCTGCCTCGTTCTACACGACCTCTTAAGGTTTCTGTCCGCTCTGCAGACTCTAATTTTTCCTTAGATTAACCTATTTGCTCCCTATGTCTGAATTTGCAAGACTTCCCGAAAAACTTCCCAGGGGGGTCACCCATCCTAAAATTGCTCCCACTCCAGCACGCTTAACTTTAAGACTCTGACGAAATTTGATGCTCTAACGTCAATATGACCGCGTCGTCCTTGACACATGACCAAGACACACATTCCGGGGAGTAAGTTGAAGCCTTGACGTATTTCAAAACGCCCTCGTAACACATCTCCCGCCGAATTAAAAAAGGTCTCTTACTTCGACCCAATAACTATCTAGTACTTGTAGTTATCCCAAATTCTCAGTTAGGTGGCACGCATATTCCCGCGACAAGTGTCCAAAATTCTCTTGGAATAATATTTTTATCTCAACCTGTACCATCCGCTTTTCTTGATAAAATTATATTGCATCATCTACTCCCTAAGCCTACCGTCTTTGTCGCTTAAAGATTCCATTATTTTCAAGGTGAAGTCGTCTGCACGCAGTATCCCTTTGTGCTTTATGCCTTTTAATCCTTACTATGTGTCCAACACAGGCTTTCAACTTACCCAGAACACACCAATTCCGTCTCAACAATGGTCTTGTCATATTATCCTGTCATCGTACTACGCCTTTAAATTCATGACTCTGTATTCCCTTTTTTTTGTTCCATATTCGTACTCATTTAATTACGTCTATCTTGGGCGCTTCCTTTAGTGTCGCCTTAGCACATTTCTCCAGTCTACGTCCCTCCTTTTCTGCGCACGAGGAGCTTTATAACACTACTACATTTCCGGAAAATATTACTCCCACATAATCCCTTTCTTATTTATAAACCCTATTCTGTTCACCTCTATTTGTTCTTATGTTCTTATCATGCCAGTCATTTCCTAGCACTCCCTCTACTCCGTTATTCGTCTCTCTATAATCTGGTCTTTCACCATTCCGTCACTGATATTTCTCGTGTTCGCGGCTACCCCCGTCATCACCTATTACCGCACTGTTATCTCACCCGCTTTTCTCTTCATCTTTTTTTTTTTTTCCGATCAGCCCCTTCTTCTTTTGTGCTCGCTATCTTTTCCGTTGTCTCGTAGCCTCTATTCGGAACTCTCCCTATAGAAGAACTTCGTAAACTCCCTCTCTCTTTCTTTTTTTTTTTTCAATGGCTCACCATTATACTTTAGTCACATAGATCACGTCCTATTTTTTTTTTCTTTCACTTCCCCGCTAGACTTGCTCATTTTTGTAACATTCCTTATTTTATTCTCATAATATCCCGTTCATAATCAATCTCATAGTGTCACACTTCTTAACTTTTTGCCCTTTCCGGTCAATCTTATCTTTAATATCCCACAAACTGTCTTGTCCGCACATTCATATCCGTCACTATTCTTTCCCGGTACTCTTGTCTTAATCGTCTTTGTTATTATTTCTTCCAACCTTAAACTCGTCATAATTTATTCCTGCTTATCAATTCATTCGGTACCTTAATATAACGCTCCATCAAGATTTGCCGATCTCTTCTAACTTATCTCTTAATATCACAAGCCCTTTCCAATTTCTTTTTACCATGTCGATACCGACCTCTTAATTTCTATTATCATCAATTCAGTAGTCAACTTATTTTTCACGGTCAGCCATACTTGCAACTTAGTCAAATCATATTCTTACTGTTAACACAACCTCTCAAGGCATATCGCAAACACATACCCCATTCTTGTTTTATTTCCTGGAAAAATTTCGGCAGAGTTTCCTCTATATTTCTTACTATCTAAAAACCTGTACACAGGAAATACCAACAATGCCTCATAGGGCCAACATATATATATACATAGCATATCGAATCACGGCCACACAGGGCTCCCAGTAGCGACAATAGCATGAAAACGATGGGCTTACCTCGTATGTCCAATTCGATCTGCACCTGTTACACTTTCCTATTTACTTTCCCTTTCGGTTTCCAACTTTACATTTCGATCATATTTCAATATCGTCAATCGCCTCCTTCTGTCGATGTCGTTCTTCTGCTGAAATCAAAAGTTAGTACGAGGGATTTCATTTCCTATGACTTGGCTCTATCGCACGATCTAAGACAGAAAAAGGGTCACTGATTCCTAAATGCCCCGGCCTCCCGTTTATGAGCGTGGCCGGCTTCACACCATAAATGTGACTCGCCGACGCGGTTCGTAGACATTCCGAGGACAAACTGCTCTGATACCACTTTTGTCATGACCCAACCCCGTAGGCCGCGACTAGTGCCCGAGCTGGGCACCCGTACACACCCATTAATCAGAAATAGCACAGGAATAACTTATACGAAATACAAATGACGTATATATACAGAAAAGTGGAACGTCGCCCCGAAGTCACAAATATGCATATACATATCGCCGTCATAACTTCCAAGAATAGTATCACATATAAGCCGATAAGGCTATCATAGCATAGGGGGACGTCCAAATCACAAATCATACGGACACCACTGAAAAGTGATTACCCACAACCCACACATATATGTCCACAGACCTCTAAGAATAATGACAGAATCATATGATAGGACAGGGCCCCGCCGTACCCGTGAATAACATATACATGTATGCAATAACAGAAGCTGGATCAAAGTATAGGCTCCCGAACCCGTGAATAACATATACATGTATGCAATAATGTGTTCGGATCAAAGTATAGGCTCCCGAACAAGGGAGCGCTCCAAGACACCAACAGAATCCTAAGCCGGTGGATCATCCAAATAAGTATCCGTACCGCGCGGCATGAAACGCAAGACCCGAAGAAAGGGGGTCAGTACGGAATATGTACTGAGCATGCAAAGCATGAAATCTAGTAAACAAGATCATAGTCAAAACCGAAGTACGGAAAGTAAATGCAATATTCAAAATATCAAAATGCTTACTCATAAAAATACAAATCATGCATAGGGCTCTTAGAACGGTGGTCGCCCACCTGTCGTTGGCGCCACGCCACATCATCACACCAGAAGGTTTCATATCTCCGTATCCCCGTCACACATCATAACACATAATAACGCCAAATATACTCGGTACCCGGCCCTCTAGCGAGAGCTCGGCGAACCGGACACATCATACTCCGAATATATCATAGTGCGCACGAAACATAACCGGCCCGGACTCGGTGAAGGATGTGATAACATAATGCACGAGCAGAGTCGTGAGCAACTATATGCAGTTTAAAACACTTTCAAAGACTCGATAGAATAACCAAATGAACCATTATTTTAACAAGAACAAAACGATAGTCAAATTAAGTTTCTTTCGAACGTCGTTCGAGAACATATCAAATAAAACTTTAGGACTCGTAGATACGTATCAAACCATAGGAGATAACTTATGGAAATTAGGGGCATAATCGTCATTTCAAACTCGATAGAGAAGTAAGCAATCGGCACTCGAAGGTTAAGACGTTAATCACACTAAATCCTCTGAAAAGTCGCTAGTGTTATACAAGGGAAAGTCTCGGGGCCCACGGACGAGTATCAAACCAATCCGAGTCCATTTATGAAAGTTGGAGACTTTATTCATTATGGAGTCTCCTACGAACGTTTCGAGGCGATCCGAGCTCGTCTATGAAAGTTACGGTTGTTCGTAGTTACGGAATATTTTAAAAACAACATGCTTTATGCAAAATTTGAAATCCAACGATACAAAAGACTTAAGAACCATAGTTTGACAATATCATGAACATTAACATCCGAAGGGAACAAGAATCGTATACGGCTCGGATCTTAAGAATGGAGTTACCCCGAGACTCGTGTTCTAGCCTACATACAATCAAGACATGCCAAAGAAAGAAAAGGTAAGCTTCACATACCTCGTCCGCTTCCTAAATTAATCCAAACTTACATCTCGGCTTCTCCAAAATCTACAATAACATCATTTGGCACCAAACATTAATCATAAGCGCTCAGAAATCCCATTCTAAGTTAGCATTTTATTTACAGAAATTTAAAAGATTTCCGTAAATTCAACCACCCCGAGAATTCAACTCGGCCAAATCTTCAACAACAACCATACTAATAGCATCAACAACCAATTCAAAACGCATTCTAACCTCAACAATTCTTTTCTACATAATTCGACAACATTCTACTTACGTTCAACTTAACCACATACAATTAGGCCAATGCCAATGTTCATACATTCAAATACAAATCCAAAGCCATTCAAACAAAATTCAAGAACATTTCACTCAATTCACAAAGTGTCCAAACGGCCCAACCAATATACAACATAGCCCGAAATCTTCCAAATTCAATCAAAACTACAACGACACATTTCTTTCTTCCAAATCCATAAATTACACCAACATTCCACACATTAACAACATTAACCACAATAGTACAAAAATTGTATTAAAATTACCTTATCTTCTCCAACAACCTACAAACGATTCCAACTTCCATTTAAATCATTAAACCATCATTTTCATTATGGAATCCATGCAACAACAACCAAAACATGCTAAATGAAATTAGTTCTTCATTCCTACACACAACACACATACTCGGCCAAACATAGCCCACACGGTTCACCACCAACATCCAAGATTTCATGATTTTCATCCATTTCTACATACTACAACACACATAAACCATCCATAACACATGAAAAATGAGATTGAACCTTACCTTTTCCACTTAGTTCTACACTTGGCTAGAGTTGGTGCTTGCATGAACCAAGGATTTGCTTGCTCTAACAATCACTCCATGTTGTTTAGCACCTTCCAAAGAGTGGAAAACATAGAAGAAATAATTTTTTTGATGGCTATTTTTTGGACCTCCATTTTTTTCCCTTGGCCGAAATGGCCTTCATCTTTTTCCTCCAAGTTTTCTTGAAATTTCTAGGAGATAAAATGATGAAGATGACTTAAGTTGTCATCTTTTAAGTCCATATAAAATTTGCACAAGTGGCCCTATGGCCCACCTCTCATGGCCGGCCACCTTAGGGCCCCTCAAGAATAATTTTTGTCACTTTTAGTCCCTACAATTGTAAAATAATCACATGCACCCTTCATAGCTTGACTAGTCAAATTTGGCCAACCAAGGGTGGGACCGACACCACCTCCCACGGCCAACATGGCCATTTCATGAAAAATTAATAACTTTCCATAATTCACTTTTGACCCCAAATTTTCCTTAATACTCCATGCCCATGAAATCACAAACAACTTATGCCTTAAAATAAAATCGAGGGTTAAGGATCTCTACCTCGCATCCCGAAATCGTCTTGTCCTTAACTTTTCATGGTTAACCCGGAATGCCCCAACGTACAAAGTACGGGCTATAACATTACTTCTCGACTTTTCAATCTAGTTCCTGTCTTGCAATCAACATAGGATCATTCATAGTCTCGTAATCTACATATAAAACCATTCATATGATTATTAGGCTTATCGTCATAAGCTTCTCTTAAGCCTTCAAACTAATTCCTCTTAGAATCAGCCGAAATTCGGGCAGCATCTCCCCTGTTTATATCCCTAGCCCAAAATCATAATACCAACAACCAATAACAACAACAACAACAACACCAAAATCAACAACATCATCATCAACACCAAAGTACTCCATAAAACATCCCACGATATTTACCCTAATTTCTCAATGAACTAGTTCATTATTGTTACACCCCGCATTTTCAGAGCATGAGTATGACGTGTACCTCACCGTAGTAATGGAGTGTCGGAGACGTCCCATGATGTTTTGAAAGGCACAAGCCATGGGAAGTACGTAACAACGAAGTAAAAGGATGAATTACAATCTCGTAAGTCGTAGCTCGGAAAGACTATTTTGAGACCCGAGAACATGACCATTTTTAGTATAATGAATGACAAATACCATGTATGGAGAGTTTCGAAATATTTCGAGGTCGAACAAATTGAAGAGAAATAAGTTCGACGAAAATTTGAGAAATGCTGGGCGGATTTTTAGTCAACTTTGGAGGCGCATATCACCTAGTATATTTGGAGTTCTAAGGTGAAACAAAAGCCTAAAATGAAGCTCGTCGAGTCTATTTTGTAATTCAACAAACCGTTCATCGATAGGACCTCGGAGTAGAGAATTATAGACGTTGAAAACTGAACTGTCGCTAAGTAGAAACTCAAAGATGCTACAAGATTGCTACAGTGATGCTGACCCCATTTAATAAAAAAGGGGCTAAAACCCCATTTTTCTTCATAAAAAATGCTCCAATGTTCCAGAATTTTCAGCCACCAAAAAGGGCTCTTAATCTCACATAAAAGTGAAGATTTTGAGCAAAATTTCAAGCTACGGAATATCAATCGAGGTCCGGCAACGCGTAGACGCGATTATAATTTCGTTTGGTGTTGGAGTTATCTTGGGGACAAGAAAATGATGAAGATTTTTCTACCTTCATAAAAAAAAAAAGGTATGAATAGTTGAATCTCTTTCTCTATTAATATGAATTAAGGAATAATTTAAAGAATAGAGGTTATGGTTTATTGTGTTGATGTTTTTGATTTATGGATTGAGGATTGAAGATAAATTTTGATGAAAATACATATAATTATCTTGTAGGATGTTGGGGGATGTTGTTATTGATGTTGTTAGTATCAATTTCGACTTCTTTACGGAAATAAAGTTATTAATTAGTCGTATCCCAAGTTGGTTGGTTGGGAAATTTAGAAAACGGTGTGTTGGCCGTTTTATGGCATATGTTGGTGTTGGAAATGATGTTATTGCTATTGGTTTTGTTGTTGATGTTGTTGGTTGTTGAATTGGAA
>NW_026714216.1:0-24856 GCF_029784015.1 Lycium ferocissimum
GATGTAATTAAGTTCTTAATCTCACTTAGTCATCCAATATTGGTCAATTAATCCTTATTCTCCAATATTGTTCTTATACCAAACGAAATTCATAGGCTATTTGATGCATCGAAACGAAATCGGGAGATGAAAACCCTTACCGGGAACCCTAAAACCGCTTTGTCTTTAACTTGTCGCACTTAGCTTTATAATGTCCCTATGCAAAGATACGGGACATAACAACAAGTATCTGATTCCCCATATTGAAGATTTGTATGACCAGCTTCAGGGTGCTTCTGTCTTGTCTAAGATTGATTTGAGATTTGGTTATCACCAATTGAAGATTAGGGTTGAGGATGTTGCTAAGAAGTCTTTCCAGACACGTTATGGGCATTATGTGGTTTTGGTGATGTTATTTGGGTTGACTAATTCCCCCACAACTTTTATAGACTTGATGAATGGGGTATTCAGACCCTACTCGTATTCCTTCATCGTTGTCTTCATTGATGACATCTTTATTTACTCTCATAGTAGAGAGGAGCGCGAGCAGCATTTGAGGATAGTGCTCGAAATTCTTAAGGAGAAGAAGCTTTATGCTAATTTTTTGAAGTGCGAGTTTTGGCTTAGTTCACTGGCTATCTTAGGTCCTGTGGAGACTAAGGATGGTATTATGATTGATCCTAAGAAGATTGAGGCAGTTCAGGATTGGATTAGACCCACTTCAATCACCGAGGTTTAGAGTTTCATAGGTCTTGCAGGCTATAACCGTCATTTTGTATAGGGGTTTTCATCCATTGCATGCCCGTTGATCAAATTGACTCAGAAGTAGGTAGCATTTCATTGGTCCGATGAGTGTGAGGCGAGCTTTCAGAAGCTCAAGACTTTGTTGACTAGCGCTCTAATTTTAACTTTATCGATCGAAGGGAGAGCCTTACGGTCTATTACGATGCTTCTGGAGAGGGTCTTACGTGCGTGTTAATGCATAAAGGAATGGTGATAGATTATGCTTCAAGGAAGTTGAAGTCGCATGAGAAGAATTACCCCACTTATGACCTAGAGATGGCGGCGGTAGTGTTCGCTTTGAAGATATGGAAGCATTATCTTTATGGGGTGGATTGTGACTTATTCATGTATCATGGTAGCATTCAGTAACATTTTCAATCATAAGGACCTCAATTTGAGACAACGTAGATGGTTGGAGTTTCTTAAGGATTATGACATGACCATTCTTTATCATTCGGGCAAGGCAAATTTGGTGGCGGATGCCTTGAGTAGGAAGGCGGTGAGTATGGGGAGTTTAGCAGTGTTACATATGGGGGAACTTCCTTTGGCTATGGATGTTCAGTCTCGTGCAAATCAATTTGTAAGACTTGATATTCTGGAGCCCGGTAGAGTTTTAGCTTATGTAGAGGCACGGTCTTCCTTATTGTAGTAGATTCGAGCTCGATAATTTGATGAAGTGAATTTGAGCAATATTGAGGAATAACTATTCAAACGTGAAGCTAAGGGAGCGATTCTTGATGGTGATGGTGATGGTGTTTTGAAGATTAAGGGTCGGATTTGTGTTCCTAGAGTAGGAGATTTGACCCGATTGATCATGGAAGAGGCTCATTGTTCGAAGTATTTCATTCAACTAGAAGCTACAAAAATTTATCATGAATTGAAGCAACACTATTGGTGGTTCCAAATGAAGAGAGTCATAGTGGAGTTCGTGTCTCGATTTTTGAATTATCAACAAGTGAAGTATAAGCAGAAGAAGTTTGGTGGTATGATTCAGAGGATGCCAATACCCGAGTGGAAGTGGTAGCGGATTGCTATGGACTTTGTGGTTGGATTGCCTCGTACCTTGGGAAATTTTCACTCTATTTGGGTCATTGTGGACAGATTGACCAAGTCTTCCCATTTTATTCTAGTTCAAACAACTTACGATACAGAGAGGCTGGCCAAAATCTACATTCAAGAGATAGTCTGATTGTATGGAGTGCCTATTTCTATTACTTTTGACCTCGGTACTCACTTTAGATCACATTTCTAGAGGTCTATGTAGAAAGAGTTGGGTACTAGAGTGGATCTTGATGACCTTAAACCTTCAGACTGACGGCCTATCCGAGCGGACTATTCAGGTTCTCGAGGATATGTTACGGGCTTGGGGGATTGATTTTGGTGGTCATTGGGATAATTTTTTACCTTTGGCAGAGTTTGCTTACAACAATAGTTACCATTTAAGTATTGAAATAGCACCGTTTGATGTATTGTATAGTAGAAGGTGTCGTTTTCCTATTAGTTGGTTTGATGCTTTTGAGGTTAAAACTTGCAGTACAAATTTGTTGAGAGATCCCTTGGATAATGTTAAGTTGATTCAGATGATATCTTACGGCTCAGAGTATGCAAAAGTGTTATACAGACTAGAAGATTTGTGATTTGGAGTTCATGGTTAGGGAGTGAGTCTGGTTGAAGGTTTCACCCATGAAAGGTGTGATGAGATTTGGGAAGAAAGGGAAGTTGATTCTGAGGTTTATTGGTTTATTTGAGATTATTCAGTGTATTGGCGAGGTAGCTTATGAGTTAGCTATACCTCTGGTCTTTTGGGTGTGCACCCAGTTTTTTATGTTTTAATGCTGAAAAAGTATCATTCGAATGGCTCTCATGTGATTTGTTGGGATTCGATGTTGCTTGGTCAGAATCTGACTTTTGAGGAGGAGCCGATAGTCATTCTGGATAGACAGGCTCAGAAATTGACATTGAAAGAATTAGCTTCAGTGAAAGTGCAATGGAGTCATCGTCAAGTTGAGAAAGCAACTTAGGAGACCGAGACTACTATACGATCCAGATATCCCTAACTTTTTGACGATCCAAGTGTCATTCTATGTTTTACCGTTCAAGGACGAACGCTATTTTAAGTGGTATCTGATGTAACGACTTGCTTAGCTGTTTTGATCTTTCATGTTTCCCCCAAAAATGCTTCCCGTAGTTTCATACCAGTATATGTGACTTGCGCGGATGGGTGATACGGTTCCCGAGGTGATCTCGAAGGTTTTGTTTTGTCGTTGATAGAATTAGAGTTTTTTAACTTTATGAAATGGGAAGGTTTGACCAAAGTCTACATCTGGGGTAAATGCGTTATTTTGGAAGTTCCATCGATCTCGTTAGGTCCGAAATGTGATTTTTGACTTAGTCGATCCTTTGGTTCGGGTCTCAAGGCATTCGGATCTGATTTGGGTCTTTTGTTGGAAAGTTGAATTTTTGATGTTTTGAAGTTGACCTTGGTCAACCCCGTGTCAAGGCGACCTCGTTTGGGAATTTAAAGTGTGCGAGTGAGTTTGTAGTATTATTTATACTTGATCTGCATTTTTGGTTTGTTTCTGGGGGATTCTAAATGAGTTTCGGGTGTTTTGTTGAAACTCGGGATAAACCATATTTTCTGGTTTTCAGTGGATCTGGTTTCCTTCTTTGCATTAGCGAAGAAGGCTTCGCGTTCGCTAGAGGTGGGGGGCCAGGCTGGGTGGGCCGATCTAACGCGTTCGCCATGGACTTTGTAGCGATCGCGATGAGTTGGGTCGGGTCAAGGGTGTCATTCACAAGGCTGGCTCACGTTCGCGATGGGCAATTTATTCCTAGACAAATTTAAAAACCCCGTTTCGTGTTTCACCTTCCTAAACCGTTTTTAGAAGCTATAGAGCTTGGATTAAAGATATTTCAAGTGCCATTTTCGAGATTCTTCTTTGGAGTATGTTCTTAACCTTAATCTAAGAAATTATTAACTATTCCTTCCATTAATCTGAATAGGGGGTGTAATTAGGTGATGAGCACTTTTGTTGGTGCAGATGTATCTTTATTGGTAACTAAAACATGAACTAATTATGAATTGTGATGGAGATTGTGTGTTTAGCTATCGGGCCATGAGGAATGGTGGATAAATCTCTTTAGGTTGGAATGATTGCTGTTAATTTGGGCTTTGAAGGCCATTGTTGGATGTATAATTGTGAATAATGACTTGATTGCATTCATCACATCACATCTCGTCTAGTCATAAAAAGGACATGTATACTTATATTATGCATTTCATGGTGTACGCATATCCATTCATATTTTCATCACATGATATTGTTGGCATTAGATTGATGAAATATGAGGAATGGGCCTGAGAGGTCGTAAATTGGATATGGTACATAGATGGAGTGATGATGATATTATAGCCAACGGCTGGGACCCGATGTGATCTAGAAGATATGGTATTCCAAGTTGGTAAATGGACCTCATGAGTCGCCCATGGGTCACATGAAACCTATTGCAGAAGCGTGTGTATGCCGGTGCATATGGCCATTACATTGCATACCATTCACTTGCATTGCATGCATTCTCTTACATTCATATCATTGTGCTTATTGACTTATTTTCATGCCATGGGTGCTTAAATGGTGTTAATATGGGGTCTTTACACTTGAACTTGTTTTAACTAAAGAAAAGACGGAATCTTTACGGTATACTGGGAAAGTGACAAGCAATTTAGATGGATTGAGTGTACATACTTTCTTGTCTTGTTGAATTCGTATAAACTGTGATATTTTAGACTAACAAAGCAAAAAGAGGAGTATCGGAAGTATCAACCTCGTCATCACTATAGTTTAGGGTCTGTCAACGATGTTGCTGGTTACACATGCTTCCCGTACTCACTCTACACCTGTTGCACGTCTTATGTGCAGGTTTAGATCCGAGCGCGAGTAGAGGTGGTGATTCTACTGATTGTTGAGGCACATCTTTAGAGTCCTGGGTAAGCTGATGAGGGTCCATATCACCAGACTTCACTCTCTTATTTATTTTCTGTCATTCTTCTCTTCAGACAGTCTTATGTACTATATCCAGACTTGTGTTCGGATTAGTTGCTCATGTACTTTGACCTTTAGGTTTTAGGGAGATGTATTGACTTAGACTACTTATTGTCCTTATTTCTATGAGATTTATTATGAGACTTATCATGATTTTCTTTACTTGATTCCGCAATTTATTTCTGTTTCGCGACTTAGCCATATTACGCAGTCTTACTTCACATTTAGAATTGCACAAACGGGTCTATTTATCTCACAGAGGTTTGAAGAAAATTTTGGGAAAACGTCAACGACTGCTAGCTTATTTGGCAAAAATAAATACAGTACGTTATAAAGAATTAATTAATCAATTGGACATTCGAGAGACAAAAACTCGTTAATTTTATTAATTTGAAGAGTCATTTCATTTTCACTTATATGTTTCGATTAAATTCTGATGAACTTCTTTTCACTTTTAGCAATTCATGGAAGAATGAATCGGCAAAAAACTTAAGACTGCACCAACTACAAAAAAAGACCTTTGGTCCTGACAAATCTGATACAATAAATTAAGTAAAAGTAGTTTAATTTGCTTGTATGCGTAAGTACGAATTGTTAAGCCAGAATTGGATGCCCTTTAACACTGATAGTGGGCTCCTTTTATAGGTGTTAAACTACCAGTACAGATCCGTGAATCGTGCCTCATAATGGACAAAACTGACCAATAAATGCTACTTAATTACAAAGCATAACGTTTGGCTACATATCTAGACTAGACATGTAATGCTTGAAATTCATAAATGCTCAGTGGCAATTACCCTTATTTTCTATTGCGGGTTCGAGCGTAATTATCTCCTTTGGGTTCTCGAAGCAAACGTAACTTAACTATTTATGTTTGCCACACGTCAATTCCAGCTCATTCCACCTGCAAAATCAGATTTTGCCCTGTACAGATAGTCCCCACACTTTCCGGTCGAATGTACAAATGTGGCGGGAAAGTGAATTCGATCTTATCTTCAACTGGAAATGATTCAAAATTGTCAAACTTTATGGCAGGAAAATAAAACATTCCTACTCCCTTTTGATT
Organism: Lycium ferocissimum; assembly: GCF_029784015.1. Classification (NCBI taxonomy): domain Eukaryota; kingdom Viridiplantae; phylum Streptophyta; class Magnoliopsida; order Solanales; family Solanaceae; genus Lycium; species Lycium ferocissimum. The sequence continues at coordinate 5,872 of NW_026714216.1, forward strand.
TGATATACGTCCTTCCAATTGTGACGCTTCAGACGCATATCGCGTTACGACTGTCTAATCTAGATGGATAGGGTTTCAAACCATCCTGTAATGATGACAAAGTCTTCAATAAAACCCCATATCCTTGTCATTTTCTCTTTACTCTCTTCGATTTCTTAAGCAAAAAAACACTCTTGTTGAAATTCTTTCCATCCCTCTCAAAAATTCTTCGCTCATTGTTCTTTCTCTTTGTTCTTGGATCAAACACAAAAGAATGGCTAGAACATGACCTTCACCGTCTGCTTCTTCATATATTCCATGTTCTTCATCTGCTCCTCCATCACCGATCGCTGATGACGGCACCGGTCTTTGCAAAATTTACAATCCCCGCTATTGAAACTGCATTTCTATTTATCCCCAGTCTGTACCTCTTTGTCGATAATTTCTCTGTTTGAAGGCTCTTACTCAAAGTGACTGAGGTGAGATGGTCAAAAACTATCGTTCCTCAATCACCGCCGCTCACCTAGACATAGTCCGCATAGATTGTCATTAGGAAACCATTTCTCAGATTATCATCCTCGGGGAAAATGATGTTGTTACCACGCCGACACAGGGTATCTCAAACAAGTATACATATCCATTCATATTTGGTTTGGTGCCAGTGATTGATCTGTAATAATTGAAATGTGCAAACGATGCAATGTTTGCCTTGCTCAAGTTAGTCCATCCATGTGGAGAGTGTGGCTTGTATTCTACATTTTGCCAATGATGCAAAGTTGTCTTTTAGTCTGAGGGACCTTATTCCAATCTATCCCCCGAGACTTTTCCGAGGTTGAAATATCACTATGTCGAAGCGAGGTAAGTCCTCGTTCAACACCAACATGGACGTAGATATTGATAAAGGTTGGATGGAAAGATTTGTCCAAGTTCCTACGGCGCAAATTATTGAAGGAAAATATATGCCATTTTTAGAGGCATGGAATTTACCTCATAAGTATTAACTCCTTATATTCCGGTACAATTTTCCCTTGACAATTTCTAACCTTACATTTCTTTTAGCTATCAAGCGGATTCCTTAAACTGATATGCACTTTCTTGACTGGGTTCAAGCACTCCTGAATGTCTCGAACCATGAATCCCGAACCTAGAAAGAGATCTCCCGAACCGATGGAAAGCAAAGAATAATTATAAGTAAAATTGCTCATTTTTCCTTATTTTCCTAGGAATTAACCATACTTTTTCTGATACTTGCTTGTCGTATTAGGTCTACCCAAAGCAACTGTCTATCCAAGGGTAATTATGACCAACCTTGTCCTTGGTACGGTGGCTTCTGCTCGCCGAATCACTCAAGCAACAAAGAAGACGAAGAAGAAGCACACTTCTAGTTCTTTAACCAAAAAGTCAGTGGCTGCTACTACCGCAACAACTAAATCCCTTTTACGGAAAAAATAAAAAAAGAGGATCTCTGGAGAAGAAATTTCTTCTAGAGTCAACATCGAGACTGAAGCCGGAGACTGTGGAATGCTAGGAACTGAAGGGAAATAGAAAGTTCATACAAACCCTAATACTACAAACCCTAACCTAGCCGTAACATGGCCATTTCGGCCACTAGTCGACCTTCGCGGTGACTGACCTCTCCCTCTAAACTCCTCAATCATATTTCCACCTCTACCTCAATCCAACCTGCCCCCTTCATCTTCATCTCAACCAAACCTTAATTCTTCAAACCCTAATACAGACCCTTCTACATACCCTACTTCTTCAAAAAGCTTTGCCAATACCTTAACTAGTAGAGAGGAAGTCTGTACAGCAATAAAACAGCAATGTGAGCCTATACCTAGGAAGAATCTAACGTATATTGATGGTATTCCGATGGTGAAGTGGACCGAGGCTGAAATCAAAAGAATGGAGATATTGGAAGTCCTTCAACATGCAGTAATAGGCAAGTTTTCTCATGGATGGCCTGAGTTGGAAGAACTACGCAACATTATACCATCACAATGTGGCTTAAAAGGAGACTGTAAGGTTGGTTTATTTAGGCCAAGACATGTATTGATCAGATGCTCACTAATGGAAGATTTTATCAACCGTACGTCCAAAGGTGCATATTATTTGAAGGATAAAGATAGTTTTACTTATCAGATGAGGCCCCTTATTTATGATTCTAAGTTCAAAGTGGATGAAGAAACATCTCAGGCAATGGCGTGGATTTCTTTTCCAAACTTATTACCTACTTTCTTTGTCAAAGAATCTTTTTTTACTATGCCTTTTGCTATTGGAAAGCCTTTACAGTTGGACTTGGCAACCATAAACAAGACTCGGCCTAGTTGTGCTAGAGTCAAGGTCCAAGTTGATCTTCTTGCTAAATTACCTAAGTTTCTGATGCTGGAAATAGAGGATGAGGATACAAAGGACATCAGGAAGATGAAAGTCAAAATTCAATATGATTTCTTACCAAAATATTGTACTGAATGTAAGATTCAAGGCCATTCTAGAGATGAGTGCAGAATCCTTTATCCTGAATTGAAGAAAACAGCAGATGTTGAGGTTATAGGCTCAGATAAAGGGGTGAAGAATACAGGAAATCAAGAGGAACAAACTGTTCAGGATAAAGGCAAGCATGAGGCACGTAGATAGTATCATGGCAGGAATTATCATATGATGAAGTTTGTCCCAAAAACTAACACTTCTGATAAGGTGAATGAAAGCAAAGTTGAGAATGCTGATGCAAAGAATAATGCTGATTCAGAAGTACAAGTGATGGTGCAAAACAAATTTGATGTTTTAAACACTGTGGAGGAAGGTAAGATAACAAGTACAAGCACATCCACAGCTGAGGGGGAGAATTCTAATGCAAATGGTAATAAGGATGGTTAAAGTAATCAGGTGGAGACTAGGCTGAATAATGCAGATATGGAACAAACAATTGTGGATAACACTACTCAAGTTTCCACACAAGGTCAGCAAATAAATCAGGAAGTGATGCCAGACATTACTCAGGAAAAAGAAATTCATAGCTCATGGGCTAATAAAGTGGAAGAAAAGGAACTGAATACAGGAGAAAAGCAACAGGAAGATGGAGAACAAGGTAATACTGATGGAGAATCTAGTAAAAAGGACAGTGTGGAAGAATCATTTGAAGGAAATCATGGTGGCACCAATACAACAGAAAAGGGAACAAGTTTGAGGCAAGTAGAGGTTCCAGACAAAGAGGAGATGCAAAAACATGATGTTCATCCTGATCATGATGAACATGTGGTTGTTCATGATACAGGATTAGATGGAGTTAAAGAGGCTACAGAGGGTTCTCCCTCAGTGATAATTCATAGTCCTGTGCAAAGAGAAGGAAAACTGCAGGAAAATGTGCAATTAATAGAGGCAACAGTTGCAGATGACACAAGTGACAAGATGAAGGAGCAGATGTATGTGGAGCAAGATGCAGATCCACCAGATCATTCTTCCTCAGAAAAGGCAATTGTGATTTCACATACTGAGCATCAACAGGTGACATTTGTTAGAAAGTCTTCCCCAGTCAAAGAGCTACATGACCTGATTTCTCATAATATAGATGTCTTGGAAGTAGAGGAGGATGTCAGAGATCTCCATAAAGAAGACAAGGAGGAGAATATTAAGCAAAATAAGGAAAACATTCTTAAACAGGCTGATATATCTCCTAATAGCAAGTCTAACAATAAGGGTCAGAAGAAAGGCAAGAAGAATGCTATTGACAAGCAAATTCCACTCGGTGGTGGTACCAAAGAGGAATGCTACTAAATCTAATGCTAAATGATGTTAAAATCATTCATTTGGAACATTAGGTCAGTGAAGACACAAAGATCCTTTCATAGGTTACAAATGTTAAACAGACATCACAAATTCTTTTTGATTGCTCTCATGGAACCATTTCAACATATCAGGACAATAAACCATTATAGGAGGAGGTTGGGCATGTGCTTAGCTAATGCCAACTGTAATGGTAATATCTGGTACTTTGTGGCTGATAATATAGATGTATAAGTTCTGATGGATTCCCCTCGTGATTACTTTGAAAGCTGTTTTTACAAGATTTGAATCAAGATCTTATTACTACTTTAGTATATGCTAAATGTGAAAGATTTCAAAGAGCTAGAGTTATGGGAGGATATCTATCATATTTCCAATACCTTATCTTGTTCCTGGTTAATAGGAGGAGATTTCAATGTGGTTCTGAATGATGAAGAAAAGATAGGGGGTAATCCTATTCAACCTCAAAATGTGGAAGACTTTTCTTTTTGCATAAACTCCTGTTATCTTGAAGAGGTAAACTTTAAGGGAAGTCCATTCACTTGGTGGAATGGAAGAGAAGATGAAGCATGTATTTTTGAGAGATTGGACAGGATGTTGGTGAACTCACTGCTTCTGGACAACTTTGGAAATATTGAAGTGGAATATCTTGCAAGAGCTGGATCGAACATCATGCTCCACTTACGTGGTACTATGGTGATAAGCATTAGAATCGAGTCGGACCTTTTTTAAATTTCTATCATTTTGGATAGAACATGCATCTTTCCGGATGCGGTCGATTCGAATTGGTGGTCACGTGGGAGCATGAGGATCCTTTCATAAATTTCAAAGTAAGATGAAAAAGGCTGAAAGTGAGTGTGTTATCCAAATGGAGCGGGGAAGTGTTTGGGGATATATTTGACTGATCATAAGGGAGGAAATGGTAGATTAAAGGAAGAGTTGTTTGAAGAAAATCCAACCTAAGTAACAGTAAATAGAATGGTTTTTGCGAAAGCTCGAATTTGAGAATAAAAGATATTTGCATTATGAAGAAAAGTACTAGAGACAAAAATCGGCCTGGATTGGCTTGTAGATGGAGACAAAAATACTAGATTTTTCCATAATCTAGTAAAGGGAAGAAGGAAGAAAGCTGAGATCAAAAGAATTCAAAATTCGGATGGTTCATGGATTGAGGATGATGGCCAAATGGCGGCATTAGAACATTACATTTTATTCTCAACAATTTTCACAAGAAGAATTAATTGGAGATGAAAATTTGTTATCTCGCATTCGTTTTTGATTGATCAAAATAGAAATGATTCTTGTGTCAAATGCCTAGTGTTGAGGAAGTCAAGAAAGTTGTTTTCAACCTTAGTGGATCAAGTGCTAGTGGACCTGATGGTTTTCCTAGAATCTTCTATCAGACATGTTGGGACATTATCAGCTTGGATGTATACAATATGGTGGTGGCTTTCTTTCAGGGTCATACTCTTCCAAAGTCAGCTACTCACACAAATCTTGTTCTACTACCAAAGAAGGAGTTGGTTCAAAGTTACTCAGACTTAAGGCTTATAAGTTTAAGTAATTTTATCAACAAAGTGATGTCAGTGGTTCGTGATAGATTGGAAGGCTGTGCTACCGAGTTGATATCTATTAATCAAGCGAGGTTTTGTACAAAGGAGGAGCATTATTGAGAATGTGCTATTGGCACAAGAAATAGTAACGAACGTCGAAAAAAGGGCAAACCTGACAAAATGTAGTGATCAAATTGGACATGGCAAAGGCCTATGATAGAGTATCTTGGTCATATTTGATAAAGGTACTCGTTGAGAATGGGATTTGCTAGCCAATTCATTGACATGATTTGGAGGTTGATTGCAAATAATGGTATTCCATCCTTTTCAATGGTCGGAGCCAAAGGTTTTTCCATTCAACGGGGTGTCAAACAAGGTGATCCACTTTCACCTGACTTTGTTAAATCACATCGCCAGAGGTGTTACCAAGAGCTACTAAATGCGAATTTGACAATGCGAGTATGTGGGCTATGGCATGCCTAAATGGAGTGAAAATATCAATCATCGATAAAGCATGTTACATTTCTGATACTATAATATTTGCATCTGAGAAGGGAGTCATTGAAGAGAATTATGAAGATGCGTAGATTATGAGGCAATTTTCGGTCACCAGATCAATAAAGGCAAGAGTGCCTTTTATATGCATCACAAGATTTTACGGGGTGCATTGTCTCAGCAGGTGGAGCAAATTACAGGCTTCAAAAGGGATCAATTTCCATTAAAATACTTGGGATGCCCTATATTTCATTCAAGGAGGAAAAAGGTATTGTTACACCTTGGAAAATTTCGCGTTATCAAGACTGTGGACGGCTTAGTATGAGCTCAGGGGAGAGCAGAGTTACATAAGGATTACGGATGAAGATTATGTTATCTGAGCATAAGAACATATATATGACATTTGGAGAGTGTATGGAGTAAATCGGTTAACATGATCACTCGATGATAACCCTCGAAACCATGAGTTAAGGTGGGGCCCACATGTCGGGATTTTGTAAAGGATATATTATAAGTGATACAAGTAGTACATGAAAAGTTGAGAAAGTCCTAAGAAGGACCCATAAGCCAAATATGGACATAAGCCCTCCAAAAGGGCGATTTAAGGAAACATTTTCGGATGAGTTGACTTGTAGGGGAAAACACGGCATTACAAGTTTCGAATTTGGAAAAACACCAAGAATAAAAGTTGTATATAATTGAAAGAGGTTTCCAACCATAGGTCGTGGGTCCTCACACGATGTCGGAATCAAGAGTTATGGCCATTTTAAGAGCAACAAATGGCTCCGCGGGCCCCACGTGAGAAGGTCGGATATAAATACCCCATCAACCCCATTTTTTCAGCATAATAACATTACAAAGGGTCCTAGAAAATTCTCTACACCTCCCCCAAGCATTATAGTCCGATAAATCAAGAATTTGACAAGATTACGCCAAACTAGTCCGTGAAAGGTGATTGTTCTTACTTCTACTTAAGCTTGGTGTTGAAAAAGGTTGATGTGGCTGAGTTTTTTTTTTAAGTATAAGGTATGTTATTTATCCCATCTTTTATGTTGAGTTTATTTGAAGGTCTAGCAAGCCTTAAAAATGAAACTAGTTATGGAGAAAAGGTCATAGAGTGTTATATTGTAGTTGTTGTGTTTATGGGCTGTTTTGAACATGTTGTGGCCGTGTGGATGGACTGATTTATGCATACAACAATGGTATCTAACATTTTTGGCGTGTTGATGAGATTATACTCCTTGATTGGGATGGAAGAAAGTGCATATTGTTGTTGTATGTTGAAAAACGTCGTGTGGGATGTTTATGGAATATGTTGGTATGAATAATAGTGTTGTTGATGTTGGTATTATTATTGTTGTTGATTGGTTGCTGAATTGTAATTTTGGGCTAGGCATATAAACAGGGGAGATCTTTTTCGATTTTCGGCGGAGAATACAGAGTAGTTTGATTTGAAATTTAGAACAAGTGCGCAATAAAGAGTCTAACGTTAGTATGAATCCTTTTAAGTGTAGGCTTACGAGCTTGGACGAATAAGCATAGCTAATAAGAGGTGGAACAGGTATGTAAAGCTTATACTTTCTTTCTTTTGGCATGTCTTAGATGTAAGTAAGGTATGATATAATACGAGCCTTGGGGTAACTCTATTCATAAGATCCGAGCATGTCTACGATTCCTATTCACTTCTTGATGTTAGTATTCCTAATATAGTCGAGCTATGATCCTTGTGTCTTTTGTATGATTGGATAGTAAATGTTGCATAAAGAGTTCTTGTTCCTAAAGGATTCTATGTCGAATAAGGTCCCTAACTTTCATGAACGGGCTCGGATTGCTTTGATATGTTCGTAAAGTGTTCTCTAATGCATAATGTCCGTAACTTTCATAGGCGGGCTCGGATTGGGTTGATACATGTTTACGATCCCTGAGATCCTCTTTAACGTAGTCCTAATGGCATTTAGAACGGATTTGACATGACTGTCATTTGATACTCGAGCGTTGATTTGTCTAATTATCTATTGAGTCTTAAAAGTTGATTTATATGCATATGGTTTCTCACTACTCTACTCGTGCGAGCTGTTATTACTTCTTTCACTGCGTCCCGGGCCAGGGCATGTATTCGTGCATAGCTCCACTGCATTATTCACCGTGTCCCTCACTAGAGGGCCGGAGCACGTTATATGTATATGTATATGATGATATGATGATATGGGGGAGGCGGCCAGGATGGCATATGATGACTTCATTCACCGCGTCCCTCACTAGAGGGCCGGGGCACGTTATATGTACATGATATGATGATTTTATTTACCGAGTCCCTCACTAGAGGGCCGGGACACGTTATAAATGTATATGTATATGATGATTATTTACTTATGTCCCTCAGTCCCATAGTGGTCTGGATATGATATTGATATGCATGATTTATGTTTCAGAGGCAACCCTTATGATTTTCTATACTCCTTATTTCAGTATAGTCCTGTTTACTATATTTCATGCTTTACATGCTCAGTACATATTCCGTACTGACCCCCTTTCTGCGGGGACTACGTTTCATGCCACGCAGGTGTATACAGATGAGTGGAGGATACTAGTAGAAGATGTTCAGCTGGATTGGCGAGCTCCATTTCCTTCCGGAGTGCTGCCGAGTCAGAGTATCTATGTTATGGTATCTTGGGTTATGTTAGAGGATTTGCAGACAGAGTCACGTATAGAACATGTCAGTCTTGTAAGAGGCTCTGTAAGCCGTTGTGTCATTATGCATTGTGTTACAAGTTTCATATGTATATAGATTTTCCTTGATTTGGGGAAGACGAAAGGCATGTTTTTTTTAAAAGCTTACATTATGCCTTCATTTCATGATTTAAGGGCCCAGTATGATTATGAGTATCACGTGAATCAGCGGGTTCGCTCGGCCCTAAGTAAGGGTCGGGTGCCCATCATGCCCTATCGAAAGTTGGGGTGTGACAGGTATATTACAATGACCTTATCAAGAAGGTGAAAAACAAGCTGCAAAATTGGAAAGGAAAATTGCTCTCTTTTGGTGGAAAAGCAGTTCTTATCAATAGTGTGCTTCAGAGTATTCCAATATACATACATTTGTTCCCCACAAAATATACCATTAATGAGCTTCATAAAATCTTTGCAAGGTTTTACTGGAGTACTAAAGAAGAAGGTAAAAGCAGGCATTGGTCCTCTTGGGACAAGGTTTGTTTACCAAAAGAAGGAGGATTAGGATTCAGATCTCTAGATGATGTGTCTAAGGCCCTATTTGCCAAATTATGGTGGATATTTAGAACATCAAATACATTATGGTCAGCCTTCATGTGGAATAAATATTGCAAGAAGAAGAAGCCTACAGAAGTGCAGTGGAAAGGTGGATCACAAGTGTGGAAGAGAATGCTAGAAGCAAGGGATCAGATGGATCAACAGATATGGTGGGAACCTAGAAAGGGAGCATGTGATGTATGTGTTACACCTTGAAAATTTCCCCTTAAGCGTACAGTGGATAGACTAATGAGGGGTACGATGTATATGAGGTTTGGACAAGTACGAACTAGTATGTGATGATTCTAATTAAGAACTTCAAAGATATTAGACTTCAAGAGAGAACGTTGTTAAGGGAATCGAGTTATGAGTTAGTATGTTGGATGCAAACTAGGAGTATTGAGTTATTGATGCCTCAAGGTTATTATGGGGAATAGTTTATAACATCCCCTAGATCTATAATGAAGTGATGAACAAGTGCTAAGAAGGTCCCATAAGGATTTGAGATCAAACGAAACGACGAGAACAATTTTGGCGAAAGCAGTGATTTCCACGACCGCTTCCACGGCCCATATAATGTTCCACGGACCGTGGAATGGTTCGTGGAACTGCCAGCAGAAAGTATGGTCAGCTGGTCGTGAACCACGACCAGTTTCACGACCAACAAAGGGTTCCACGGACCGTGAAGCTGTCCGTGGAAGTCCCGACGACTGAAGATGTTCCAAGTCTTTAAATGTGATCCCACTTCATTTATTTCATTTCCATTCACGTCTTCAACCCCTCCACACCTCTAGAACCTTCCAAACATTTCATCCACAAGAAAACTAAGGAGATCAAGGATTGATAACAAGATTTGAGGAGAATCAAGCCTAAGGAACTCCATTAAAGCTATTAAGGTCAAGAAATCTCAATGAGGAAGAACTAGGGTTTTGGTGCTAGGGGTGAATCACCACTCCAAGCTTGTTCCTCTATTGTTTAAGGTAAGTTTCATGATCCTTACATGCTATTTGAAGTATTTCTAAGTTGAGATTCATGGATTGTAGAAGAGCACCACAAATGGGTCATTAAATGGATGAATATTGTCATTAGTGAGTAATAGTGAATTGAATCATGGAAATGAATATGTTGATGACATAAATGTGTTATAAATGACCTATAGAATATGAAATGAGTATTGGATACGAAAGAATACGACGATAGATTTTTAGTCATAATTATGGGAAATTGAGGTGAGTTATGAAATGCGAATCATATGAATGAATGACGATTGTTGTTAGCGATATTGCGATGATTATTATGAATGTTGGGAGTTGATACGAAATATGGAAGAAAGTAGTATAAACAAAGGAGATGCTGCCCAAATTTCTATAGCTTAGAGAACATGTTTTCCCGATTATATAGCTAATGTCGATACGAATTCCATTGAAGGTATACGAGTGCATTTAAGGAGCAAGCGAGCAATAGAATAGTAAAGCGGCAAAGGTATGTGGGGCTAGTCCTTTCTTTCCAAGGCATGAGTCATATGACATGAATTTTCCTCCTTTACTATGAATGTTCCTATCTCTAAGAAGGTAAAGATCCTCATTCATGAATAGCCATACGAGATAAGGCATACGATGACTATGATAGTAAGCTAAAGTCTAGAAATACTATAGCCTTTGACATGATGCTCCTAAGAAGCTAATGATGCTATATATATGCAATCAAATGGTATTGATCATGATGTCCACTCACCTTATGCTTGTTCCTTCAAGGTGAGGCAGAATACGTAAGAAAGCTTCTAATGACATCGGGGGTCCACGACCTTACGTCACCCCGATCAAGTATGAATAGCTAAGAGTCCCTATGCATGTAATATAATAAGTATATGATGATAAGCATACTATGATGAGTTATGATACGCATGTTATGAAAGACATATATTGATAAGTATGTTATGAAAAGCATAATTTTGATGGGCATGTTATGATAAGCATGATGTAATGAATGTATAATGATATCGCACCGCGCCTATATGGCCGGGCAGCCACCGCCAAAGCGGGCGCTTATACACCATGACCAAACGGCATGGGCGCCGCCACTAGTGGACGCATGAGATCATCTCCGGACGCTAGGAGGCCACGGGACGCGGGCTAACACTATTGATTATTCCACCGCACCTATATGGTCGCATAAGAGTTATTACATATGACTATGTGTATATGAGATATGATGATGAGCACGAAAGTAAGTCAGCATGCATGATCATCCTTATGATTCAGTCAGTTACAGATTGCTCCTTGTTTTATGCCTCCTCAGTTACTAATGTTTCATTATTGTTTATGCCTTACATACTCAGTACAATATTCGTACTGACGTCCTTTCTTCGGACGCTGTGTTCATGCCCACAGGTAGACAGGGGAGGTGATCCGGATCCATAGGAGCTAGCGGGTCGATTTGAGAGCACTCCATATTCCGGAGGTGCTACAGACTATTCTTTTGGTACATATGTTTGTATATTCCTATTTTGGGCACGACGGGGTCCTGTCCCGTCCAGATGTCTAGTATTCCAGTAGAGGCTCGTAGATACGAAGTGTGGGTAGTCTGGTCCCATGGCTTTTATGTATATACATGTATATAATATTTTGGATAGCCGAAGGGCTTATGTTTATAAAAAGCTAATGTATTTCAGAAAGATTCCAGTTTTACATAATTATGAGCATATGGTATGAATAATAGCCGATAAGCAGGTAAGTGAGTGGTGTTCGGTGGTTAGCCCCGGATACCCGTCGCGGCCCGTAGCTCGGGTCGTGACAGAAGTGGTATCAGAGCAGTTCAGTCCTAGGAAGTGTCTACGAGCCGTGTCCAGTAGAGTCTTGTTCATGGTGTGTTGCGCGCCACGCTAATAAACAAGAGGCTACAGGGCATTTAGGAAAAATGACCATCTTTCTTCGTATAAGATCGTGCGATAGAGCCAAGTACAAGATGAAATTCCTCCCTAATGAATATGTTGTGATTTCAGAAATGCCGCCAAAAGCTAAAGCCGCCCAGAAGGGCAAGACAACGACAAAAGGGCGGGCAAACAGAGGGCCGCCTATGAATGTTGAGGAGGGCGAGTCACATCACGAGGCTTCACCTAGTGCCTCCACTACTCCTCCTATCATAGAAGGGGCTTCTATCCCAGTTCCTCCACCGGCTACTTCGGGTCAACAAGTGACCAAAGCTATTAATTTATTGACTCAGTTGGTTGCCGCTCAGGCACAACGACAGAATGTGGGGCCGAGTGATCGTTCGGCTAGTACGAGAGCCCATGATTTCATAAGCCTAAATCCTTCGGAATTCTTTGGGTCAAAACCGGATGAAGATCCACAAGGCTTCATTGATGAGATGTTAAGAACGTTGCAGATTATTCATGCTTCCGAGACTGAGTCAGTGGAGCTAGCTTCATATAGACTCCGAGATGTGGCAGTTTTATGGTACAACAATTGGAGAGCGTCGAGGCAAGAAAATGCACCTCCTCCCGTGTGGCAAGAGTTTGTTGATGCCTTCATTCGCCACTACTTACCTCCCGAGGTCCGCCGAGCTAGGGCGGATAGATTCTTGAATTTGAAGCAATGAAATATGAGCGCCCGGTAGTATAGCCTTCAATTTAATTCCTTGGCTAGGTATGCTCCTACGATGGTGGCCGACATGGGTGACAGAGTGCATAGATATGTGAGTGGCTTAGGGCCACATTTATTCAAAGATTGCTTAACGGCCTCATTACAAGGTGGGATGGATATTTCCCGAATTCAAGCCCATGCCCAAAATCTTGAGGGGCAACAACCTCCACAAAGGGGTGAACGTGATGTTGATAGAGGGCCAAACAAAAGAGCTAGATCTTCGGGTACAGGCCGCGATTATAGAGGGGGACCGAGGCAGACATTTTCTGGGCACTCAGGTCGGTCGGCCGACGAGTGCACCTCCCCAATTCTCAGATAGGAGATTTGATCGCTCCTTCCGATCGAGATTGTGGCTAGAGTTCGAGGGCCCTGTGTTCACGCTTGGGGGTGATTATAGTCGCAGGAGACCTCCGCGCACCGCGATGCGTCGGTGCGGTAGATTACATTCGGGACAAGTGCCGCCGTGGTTCGACGCTTGTTATGCTTGCGGCCGGGTAGGCACATGATGAGAGATTGCCCGTCGATGAGTGGCGAGCTAGGACCCACCTACGGGATGTGACCGCAGAGCAGATCTTCTTCGGCACGTCCCTGGCGTACTTCTCGCACTCAAGCAGCCGAGGTAGAGGCCGAGGGGGAGTATCTACTGTGTGCACACACGCAAGACCGCTTATATGCATTAGCCGGACGGCAAGATCTTGAGTCCTCCCCGGATGTGGTTACGGAGTATATTGACTGTGCTCTCTTATGATGTGTATGCATTGATAGATCCGGGTCTACGTTATCATATATTACTCCATATGTTGCAAGCCGCATTGGGGTGAAACCCGAGCCGATCAAACCTTTTGAGGTATCCACTCCGGTTGGTGATCCCGTGATAGCTAGCAAGTATATAAAGATTGTATAATTGTGATATGTGGTCGTCGACCAAGGCTGACCTAGTTGAGCTTGAAATGTTAGATTTCGATGTTATAATGGGTATGGATTGGTTGGCCTCCTGCTATGCCAATGTTGATTGTCGCATGAAATTAGTTCGGTTCCAATTTCCGGGAGAGCCCGTGCTTGAATGGAAAGGTAATACAGTGGCTCCAAAGGGTAGGTTTATTTCCTATCTCAAGGCAAGAAAGATGATAGCTAAAGGCTATATTTATCATTTAGTTCGAGTTCACGATACGGAAGCAAAGTCTCCTACCTTCCAGTCTGTTCCGGTAGTGAATGAGTTCCCGGATGTATTTCCAGATGAACTCCCAGGCCTTCCTCCAGAAAGAGAAATTGAATTCGTCATTGATGTGTTGCCGGATACTAAACCCATTTCTATTCCTCCTTATCGGATGGCTCCGGCAGAATTAAAGGAGTTAAAGGCCCAGCTGAAAGATTTACTTGATAAGGGGTTTATTCGACCTGGGTTCATCTCCGTGGGGAGCGCCAGTTTTATTTGTGAGGAAGAAAGATGGCTCCCTACGCATGTGCATTGATTATAGACAGTTGAATAAAGTGACGATAAAGAACAGGTATCCTCTCCCAAGAATCGATGATTTATTTGATCAGCTTCAGGGTGCCAAGTGGTTTTCAAAGATAGACTTGAGGTCGTGCTATCATCAAGTAAGAGTGAAAGAAGAAGATACTCCCAAGACAGCTTTTAGAACAAGATATGGCCATTATGAATTCCGAGTAATGTCATTTGGGCTAACTAATGCACCGGCAGTGTTTATGAACTTAATGACTAATGTATTCAGGCCTCTCTTAGATCTATTTGTGATAGTCTTCATTGATGACATTTTGGTGTATTCCCGCACAGAGTCAGAACACGCAGATCACTTGCGAATTGTTCTTGGAATTCTCCGAAACCGGGAGTTGTACGCTAAATTTTCAAAGTGCGAGTTTTGGCTAAATTCTGTGACATTCTTGGGCCATGTAATTTCAGACGATGGCATTAGAGTTGATACTCAGAAAATAGAGGCTGTGAAGACTTGGCCAAGGCCTACGACGCCTACGGAAGTTCGTAGCTTTCTGGGATTGGCAGGTTATTATAGAAGATTTGTAGAGGGCTTTTCATCCATCTCAGCCCCATTGACGAAGCTAACCCAGAAGTCAGCAAAGTTTCAGTGGAATGACGCTTGTGAGCGTAGCTTCCAAGAGTTGAAGGACAGGTTAACCTCAGCTCCAGTCTTAACACTCCCAGAAGGGCCGGATGGCTATGTTGTGTATTGTGATTCTTCCGGTGTTGGGTTAGGATGTGTATTAATGCAGCATGGAAAAGTCATTTCATATGCTTCGAGGCAGCTGCGAAAACACGAAAAGAATTACCCAACTCACGATCTTGAATTGGCTGCAGTTATTCACGCATTGAAAATGTGGAGACATTATTTGTATGGCGTACATGTTGATATCTATACAGATCATAAGATCCTTCAATATATTTTCAAACAAAAGGAGTTGAATCTGCGACAGAGGCGGTGGTTAGAATTATTGAAAGATTATGATGTGAATATCTTATATCACCCCGGAAAGGCAAATGTAGTAGCGGATGCGCTTAGCCGCCGATCAATGAGTAGCTTATGTGAAGTTCCTCCAGAAAAGAAAGAAATGGTTCATGAGCTCCATCAGCTAGCTAACCTTGGGATACGAATAAGTGATTCAGGCGATGCAGGAGTTAGAATCAATAATCCCACAGTTTCGTCCTTGGATTCAGAAATAAAAGAGCGACAATACGAGGATCCCAAATTAGAGCATTATAAGGGTGTGAAATTTCCAAAAGAAAGGTCGCCATTTGAAGTCTCGACAGATGGGGTTCTCAGGTACCAGAATAGATTATGTGTTCGGATGTGGCGGAACTACGCCGCCGAATTCTAGAAGAAGCTCACTACTCCCGGTATTCTATTCATCCAGGAACGACAAAGATGTATCATGATCTTAGATTGATGTATTGGTGGGATGGCATGAAAAGAGACATAGCAGAATTTGTAGCCCAGTGTCCAAATTGTCAGCAGTTGGAAGATAGAACATCGAGAAGTTTTGTGAGGGTTGTTACAAGCAATGGAAATTCCTACATGGAAATGGGAAGTAATCAATATGGATTTTATTGTAGGATTACCCCCGCTCCCGAGGCAAGTATGATTCTATATGGGTGATCGTAGACGGACTCACAAAAGCGCCTCATTTTCTCCCGGTCAGACGACATACACAACGAAGATTATGCCGTGTTATACCTCAAGGAGATTGTAAGGCTTCATGGTATTCCAATATCTATCATCGTACGAGAGGAGCACAATTTACAGCTAAGTTCGGAAATCCTTCCAAGAAGGTCTAGGTACTCAAGTGAAGTTCAAGACAAAGATTCCATCCACAGACTGACGGACAGGCCGAGCGTACTATTCAGACCTTGGAAGATATGCTAAGGGCATGTGTTTTAGATTTTGGTGGTAGTTGGGATGACCACTTACCCCTAATCGAATTTTCCTACAATAATAGTTATCATTCCAGTATTCAAATGGCTCCGTATGAAGCGTTATATGGAAGGAAATGTAGATCCCCGATTGGATGGTTTGATGTCGGAGAAGTACAATTAATAGGTGTCACGACCCGTCTAGGGGCCGTGACGAGTACCCGATACTTGTACCGAGCACTCCCTAGACTCGTATCATGTTTTATAATTTCCGAAACTAATTTCCGACATTCCAAATTTACCCTTCGTCTTTCTCCATAATTCCACGGGGCTTATTACGAATTTCCTTTTATGCCCTTGACCTTTCTCAATAATTTCGCTTCTAAATACGTCATAAGTCACTCATATACTTATCAAAATAAAAATGTGGCCTTGCTTGTCGTCCTCCCGCGATTGTCTTGAATTATCCGTTTACACAAAAATGCGGGATATAACATCCTCCCCCCCTTTAGAACATTCGTCCTCGAATGTTGAACTGACTCATAGTGCATTATAATACTTCGGGGAGGTCTCCTTCGTAGGTATCCCACATATCGTTCAACATATCCATTTTTGGCCCAACATGCCTTTCCCTTCCGCTAGTTTAGTCCGTCTCCGCCTACATGACTTTTATAAGGCTTCTAACCATTCCCCACACTGTAATTTACACTGGGCTACCTAATTTTACATTCGCTCCTTGTTCCCACATTTATGAAATTTTCAGCATATTTCCCAGGGGGTCACCCATCATGAAATTACCCCCACCTGAGCACGCTTAACCTTGAAACTTTAATGCATTGCAGCGTCTTAGCGTTAGTATTTTCGCCTCCACTCCCTCGTACTACTCATATTACATAATATGGAATGAGTCGGGGTCTTAGCGATTTTCAAAACGCCCGCGTAACACGTCTTTTCCTTTATTTACGGCTCCACTCTCCATGGCTAGCCTCTAGTATTCATTGTTACCCGTACGTATGGTTACTTTTCGTCCTAATTTACGGATTCTTGATATGTCCAAGAATACCGAGGCGACGTAGAATAAGATGGAATCGAATCAATTGACACGCGTATCGAAGGTGCCGAAAAAGTACCCGCGTGCGTGAAGGCTCGCGGGGTCTGTCGCCCGTCGCCCGTCGCATATAGGCGGTGTGGAGGGCCGGGCTGAACCGGGTGTCCCTCCTCCGCCTCGGCCACGGCCTCCCTGGAGCCGGGAGGCCTGTCCCCGGAGGGCGCACGGATGGTGACGAACTCCCCACCGCCCGACCCGCGGGTTGCGCTCGCTCTCTCATTCCTCGCCGGACAATCTCGCATAAATGGTCGGTCCGTCCGCAAGCATAGCACGCACACGTATCCCCGTAACCCGTCCCGAGTGTGGCCCGCCACACCGGGTACACCGTGGCGAGGTGTGGCACCATCCGACGGGATTCGGCCTATACCGGGACCCCAAGCTCGGTACCCCGATCCGGTCCCCTATCCACAAATCGAGGAGGCTTGTTCGGCCGCCGGTTGGTCCGAATACCCGAATTGCTCTTGTGCCCGTCCCCCTCTCGTACTCGCTCCGGTCCGAGAAAACCCGCCTTTCTTTTCCGGAGCCCCTATCCGGATAACGCCTTCTCCGCGGGCCGATGTTGTTCCTCCAGTTTCGGGGTATGAGCCTGGATACGGGCAATGGTCATCCCGTCCTGGAGTGAAGCTGTCAGACACTCCTTAATTATGTGCGGCCCCAACCCACTCACAAATCGATGTACATGATCCCCCATATCAGCGATCATGGCTGTGGCATACCTGGCCAGCGAGTTAAAGCGGAGGCTGTATTCCCTGACGCTCATATTCCCTTGCTTAAAATTTAAGAACATATCGGCCGTGCTCGTCGAACTTCCTAGCTACAGGAAATGTCGTAGAAATGCCTCGCAAACTCCCCGCCATAAACCGGGGAGGGGCATTTGCTCCCCTCGAGGCCCTCCAACCGTCATACCAGACCGCCACATCCCGCAGCTCGTATGAAGCCAACTCTACGACTCGTATCCGAAGCATGCATGATCCTCGCAGTCCTCACTCCGGTCTATGAAACTCGCGGTCTTCCTCTCGGTTTTGACCCATAAAACTCGGTGGTTTTAGAGTAATAAAGTCACGGGCCCCGGCACTTCATCGCCCTGTCTCCGGGTCCGTATCCCGCCGCCGAGCCTCGTGCGGCAACTAACCGGGTCAATAACCGGATGGCCTGCCGCCATCCGCCGGCCCGCCGAGCCGCCGGCGGTGGAACTGGAGGTGCTGGGGCCGGGGCTGGAACTCTTTCCTGTCCTGCTGGGGCAGGGGGAGCTTCATTATGAGATTCCCCTTCTTCTAGCTCCCGTTCAACTCTTTTCTCGGCCACCGTCTTCGCCCTTCGGGTCGTCGTAGCTTTCCTCTTCGCGGCATTACCGAAAACCACAACATAGGATCGGGGAAAAGAATATGGAAACTCGGTAGCATAGCTCTATCGCACGATCTTAGAATACAAAGAAGGTCATATTTCCTAAATGCCTCGTAGCCTCCCGTTTATTGATGTGGCGCGCAACACACCATAAACAAGACTCTACTAGACACGGCTCGTAGACAAACCTCAGACCGAATCGCTCCGATACCACTTCGTCACGACCCGTCTAGGGGCCGTGACGAGTACCCGATACTTGTACCGAGCACTCCCTAGACTCGTATCATGTTTTATAATTTCCGAAACTAATTTCCGACATTCCAAATTTACCCTTCGTCTTTCTCCATAATTCCACGGGGCTTATTACGAATTTCCTTTTATGCCCTTGACCTTTCTCAATAATTTCGCTTCTAAATACGTCATAAGTCACTCATAT
>NW_026714217.1:0-56928 GCF_029784015.1 Lycium ferocissimum
TTGGTTCAATCACAAAATTTTCCATCTCAAGACAAAATGGATGAGACGAGTGCGCATTCCCCAATGAATGCAGTAAAATCCACTATATGGGATAGAGATACAACTAGTCCGGTTCAAAAAGTAGCTGGTAAAGACTTATCAAATCCGTTAATGGCTGTCACTTTGCCAAAAAGTGAAGATGAAGGTTGTTCGTCACTTCAGACAAGGCGAAGACTCCCAAAAACATTAACAGTAGGAGACAATTCAAAAAAGAAAAATTTATTGTGAAAAAAGAAAAAAAATGAGAAAATAGAAGATATAGCAAAATAGACACTAGAAAAGTTTTTTCAAGAAAAAGAGAATCAAGACAAGAACATAATTAAAAATCCCAGCCCAGAACTATCTCTAAGTCCAAGTTTGTCTCCAGTACATAGTTCAGATCTTGAAAGAGATATGGTAGATTTTTAGAATAGTGCAGTCCAAGATTCACAAGACCAATCACTTTGTCTGTGTCCTTTTGGATATTGTATTGCGGAACTTTATCTGGATTTTGTCTAAGTGTTGGAGAAATATGATAATTTGGATCCAGTATTCCTCTAGCATAGTCTAATGCCTTAGTAAAATCATGAAAACCTTTGAAAAGTGGTTTTTCCATGTCTTTTATTGAATCTATAACTTCAGGCCAAGTTTGAAAAATTTCATTTGTCTTGCCATGTATTACAACATAATATTTAATTTTTTTGTCTTGATTCTTGTCTGTAAGATACTGACATAAAGCATTTAAAGTTGCTATAAAATGTTTTGTGTCTTTTTTATTGTATGATAGCCATAGATTGTCTACAAGCATGTGTGTGGTCTATCTATTACACATTCTGGTAATTTCTCAATGTCATGTCCAACGGTGGGAAAGATATTAAGTTATGCTTTGTCCCAAACTGTATTCTCTCTAAAACATTACTTCCTAGTGAAGCTTGTGGTCTAAAATGAAGATTACCTAATACTGTCTGTTTGTAAATGTCTGGGGGTGAGGCTTGATGCCCTTTCCCTTGTCTGCAGTCTTTGGGATTGTTGGTCTCATGCTGTCAATAATGAAATAATGTTATTAGTTGACAGTGATTTTTAACCTACTTAATTGATCTACTAAATTATTATCCTTTCCCTTAATATGTTCAAAAGTTAAATTGTATATTGAAATAGTATCTATAAAATTTAACCATCGTCTCCTACTACTATTTTTATCATTTATATCTTGGTGAAATTTAACTATGGCTTCACAATCTGTTCTGATTATTATTTTTGGTTTATTTAGAATATATAGTCTAAAACTATTTAATTTGTATATGACAGCTAGAATTTTGGCATCAATACTACTCATATTTCGTTTTTCTTTGTACTTGCCGCTTTGGTAAGCACATATTTTTTCTTCACTTTTATTAATGTATTTATTAGGTCTTGCTTTTAACACTGCTCCCCTTCCTTCAAAATTACCATTTGTCACTAAGGCTTCACGATGAACTGTTTCTAAATAATTAACGTATTCGTTAAGAAATTTTCTAGTTTTTCTAACGTTTATAAGTCTTTGACAGGTTAGGTATATCATACGAAAGTGGAAACCTATGTATGTAGTAAAACTGTGTTGTCTCATAGAAACTTGTCCTCTAGAAATTGGTCGTCTTTGTCTAGCAGAAAATGGTCTTCCGCATAAAATATAATGGACGAAATGTTGGCCATGTCCGGGGTGTGGTTAAAGAAGAGGGTTATTAAGAACAAAGGTTAAGAGAAAGAGATGAACAGTGCAACAAGATTCGTGATTGGACAGAGTCCAGATTAAAAAAAAAAAAAAAAGGGGAGATAAACATAAACCTAGATGACTACATGATAAGAAGATAATCAGGAGTGAGGAAGTTCCCGAGTAGGATTGTTTAAAAATTTGATATACACCAAAGTTTCTAGTCATCAACTTTATATTTTGAGAATATAACTTTATATTTTGAAAATATATAATTCCCCCTATCCATTGAATTTTGGAATTTTCTATCCCCCCTATCCATTTATTGAATTTTGGAGTTTTCTATCCCCCCCTATCCATTTTTAGCTTTAATAGTTTGTCTTTGGCGTATGAGTGATATTTTTCAAGAAAATCACTCCATCTCTTGTAATCATACAACTGCCATTATTATGTAACATGAAATCTTGTCCTATGACCAAGTCTACATTTATATCTAAATCTCTTACCCATATTTTATCCATTTTATAACTAGGCTTGTAAATTCTGAGCATATATTTACAAAGCTAATGCATGCTTTATGAACATAATTTCTATATATATTATGTGTTCCATCCATTTGCATAGCTGCAACTGTTTTTTCTAGAATTTTTATTAAGTTTAGTGGAACTACTCTTTTATTTATTATACACTTTGTGCATCCCGAATCTACCAATGCTAGTGTCTCTATTTCATAGTCATCTATTTTGACTCTTGCAAGTATCTTTATTGTTCCTAATTTCTTATCTTCATTACATACTAATGCCTCATAATCTTCTACGCTCATTAATTCTTCTTGATCATTTTCTGGTATTGGCTTAAGAGGTCTAATTATTTGTCTTGTGTTGAATGGAACTATTTCTTCAGTTTCTTCACATTCTTCTCTTTGTTTTCCTTTTTCTATTTTTTACAGTCTTCTTTCTAATTCATTTATTCTTGTTTCTAATGTTCTTTATTTTGTTTCATTTATTTCTAATTCTCTTTGTTTATCTTCATTTTAATAAAATTTGGGCGGAGTTTCCTCTATTATGACTATAGTCTTCCGAGATTTTCTTACTAGCTTCCTAATTTCTCTAAAATTAACACACGCGAGAAAATACCAACAAAGGCCACACGGGGCCAATATATCCATATACATATATACGGGCGAGCCGGAAAATACCAACAAAGGCCACACGGGGGGTGCGCCGTGGCGGTGAACCGCCCAGAACATATCACATATACATATACTGTACAGACATAGCCATAACCCACGTACATATCCACAGGCCTCTAAACAGAATAACGAAATCATATGACGGGACAGGGCCCGTCGTACCCTGAATAATAATGTACATATACATCGAAGAAAATATATACCAAAATATATGAGCTCGGAAGAAGGAGCGATCCCGAGAGAAAATTTGAATAGGTGTCCTAAGCGGGTGGATCACCAAGGCGAGCGTACGCGTACTGCGGGCATGAACGCAGCCCCCGAAGACAGGGGGTCAGTACGGAATATGTACTGAGTATGTAAAGCAGGAATGCAGAATCATAAGTCAAAACAGAAGATGCAGAAATTAAGTACAATATGCAAATGTCAAAATACTTATATAAAAAAACATAAATCATGCATAGGCTCTTAGAACGATGGTCGCCCGCCGACAATGGCGCCATACCACATCATACTCCAGAAGGTTTCAGATCTCCGACACCCGACAGATCATATCATATCATAAAGCCCCCCCCCCGTAACGCCAAATATACACGGTACCCGGCCGAAGGGGACACGGCGTACCGGAACACATCATACTCCGGAATATATATCATAGCGCGCACGAACATAACCGGCCCGGGATCCGGCGGACGAGATGACAACAATGAGCACGAGCGGAGTCGTGAGCATACATATGCATAAAATCATAGTCGTAAATCATAAAGTAGGTAAGAAGTCCACATGCCAAAGTTTAAACGAAAATAGTATTAACTTTTCCCTGAAAATCATTACGGAAGCATAAAAAGGCCGCGGGCCCCACGGACGGGTGCCGACCCCCATCCGAGCCCGGCTATGGTAGTTGGGGGAAAGATAGGTCTTATGAACATACATATTATGTTTGGGGGCGTTCGAGCTCGTATGCAAAAGTTACGGACGTTTGAAGCTCGGGACCTCTTTGTAGTCAAAACCTTTACAAACCTTTAGAAACTCATTTATTTGGAAACTTAAGAACCTTATATTGAACACAATAATGAATCAATCTTTAGGAGCAAATAAGTACGTATCTAAGCTCGGATTTAAGAACAGAACAACCCCGAGATGCGGGTCATAGCCTAATAGCACTAGGACATGCCAAATGAAAGAAAGCGACGCCTTACATACCTTGTCCGCTCGCAAGCTAAGTCAAGGCTCAACTCTCGGATGCTCCAAAATCTACATAACACCAATTATGCTAACATTAGCCACAACTTTTAGGCATTCAATATTCAAACGAACATTAAATTCTAACGAAATTTCGGCAGCATTTCCCCTATAAATGCACCAACCCGAGATTCAACTCGGCCAATTTCAACAACAACCAAACCAACAATCAAACTACAACATCAATAATCAATTCACAATATATATTCTAACATTAATATCCAATTCCAACACATTCCAACATTAAATGCATTTTGCTACATACTTAGAAATATTCCGATATATCCAACTATACTCATATAATCAAATTAACATTAAGGCTCATACGTTCCATTACTAATCCGAGCCCATTTAAATCATATTCAAGAACACTTTAAGCAATTCACACAATTTTTCAAACAACCCAAACATTGTCCCATCTTACCCGAAATGCAGCCCAAACCCGAGAGCAACATGGCTTGCCTTCCTTTCTTCCAATTCATAATTTACACTAACTATCCCCTTTATAATATCAATTCCATAAATATACAAAATGTACACAAAGATCACAATAACTTCCAAATCAGTCCACACAATTCCAATAATCCACACAAGTCATTTAAAAGCTCATTATCAATTTAGAATTCACCACAACACAACTAAAACACTAAGGGAACTCAATTCATCTCTTGGCACCAACATTGGCCTATATTCGGCCATGTCTCAACACACACATACATATGATTCCCATGCATTCAACACACCACAACAACAACCAAACATGTTACATAGAATTCAATCCATCAATCCAACAATTCATAGGAACCACACGGCCACAAGCCATGCATGGCTCATGGCCACGGCTCAACTCCAACATCTAAGCTTTCCATGAATTCATTCATGTTTACCTACTATAACATGTCCACACCATTCATAACACACAAAAGAGAAATAATTCTTACCTTTTTCCTTCACTTCACACGTTAGCTCAAGCCTTCCAAGAGGGAAAACGGATGATCTAATGATTCAAACGACGCTTCCACGTTAACGAGCACCCTTGAATGAGTTGTTTTGCTAAGGGAACCAATTTTTTTCATGCAAAGTTTCTTGGTCTTGATTTTTCCACTCCTATGGCCGATTGTCTCCTTCTTTCTCTCTTATCTTTGCTCTCTTGATTTTTCTAGAATAATTTGAAGAAGAAGATGACTTAGTCATCTTTTTTAAGTTGCCAAAGAAAATAAATTATATGGCCATGGCCCACAAGTGGTATGGCCGGCCACTTTGGCCCTTTAATTACAATGATTTACAAATTTTTCTTATTTCATTTTTGGCCCCAAATGTTTACTTAACAATTTCCATGCCAAGAAAGTCATATACCACTTATTTATAACAAAGTCATGATTAAAGAAAATCCCGACTTCTTGTCTCGGAATAGCCTTGTATCCTAACTTGTCATATTAACTCAAGTTATCCCGTTGTTAAAAATACGGGATATAACATCCTCCCCCCTTTAGAACATTCGTCCTCGAATGTTAGACTTGTCTACGGGGCCTTATAGGCAAGTTTGGGGGAGTTGTTTGTAGGTGTTACATACAATTCATTTATTACTCAACGTAGGTAAGTAAGGAATTTAGATTACCTGTGGGCTCCTGGAATAAGTGAGGATACTTTTTCTTCATTTGTTCCTCTGCTTCCCAGGTCATTTCCTCGCGATTCTTATTGCGCCACAGCACCTTAACCGAGACCACATCCTTGTTCCGCAACCTTTTTTTCTGGCGATCCAATATCGCTACCGGCTGTTCCTCATAGGATAGTTCTTCCGTGACCTGGATATCATCCACAGGAAATATTCTGGAGGGGTCACCAATACATTTACGGAGCATGGAAACATGGAATACCGGGTGTACCGCTCCCAAATCAGCTGGTAGATTCAATTCATAAGCAACTTTGCCTATTCTCCGAACAATTTGATAAGGCCCGATGTATCTTGGGTGAGCTTCCCTTTCTTACCAAATCTCATAACACCTTTCATAGGCGATACCTTCGGGAATACCCAATCACCAACTTCGAACTCCAAGTGCGACGTCGATTATCGCATACGATTTACGTCGACTGCGGGCCGCTAATAACCTCTCTCGAATAAGCTTTACTTTGTCCACCGCTTGTTGGATTATATCGGACCAATTAATTGAGTCTCTCCAACATCGAACCAGCCGATCGGTGACTGCATTTCTGCCATATAAAGCCTCGTACGGTGCCATCGGATCTTTGGAGTGGTAGCTATTATTATAGGCAAATTCAATCAATGGCAAGTGATCATCCCGGCTACCTGCGAAATCGATAATACGGGCCGTAACATATCTTCTAGCGTACGGATAGTACGCTCGGCTTTGTCCGTCGGACCGAGGATGAAATCTTTGTACTAAGACTCACACTGGGTCCCCAATCCTTCTTGGAATGATCTCCGGAAATTTCTTTGTAAAGCGGGTGCCTCTGTCGGAAATAATAGATGTGGGAACTCCATGAAGCCTTACTATCTCCTTAATATACAATCGGCATAATCCTCGGTGAATAAGTGGTTCGACGGGGAGGAAATGGGCTGATTTTGTCGGCCTATCAACGATAACCCGGATAGAATCATACCTCCGTGGAGTGCGGGGCAAACTGCGATGAAGTCCATATTAATTATTTCCCACTTCCACGTCGGTATCTCCATTTCCTGCAATAAGCCGCCGGGTTTCTGGTGCTCAATCTTGACCTGCTGGCAGTTTGGACACTGAGCGACGAATTCCGCGATATCCTTTTTCATGCCATCCCACCAGTATAAACATCTAAGATCGTGGTACATTTTTGTAGCTCCGGGTGAACGAGAATAACGGGCATAGTGTGCTTCGCCCATAACTTTGCCGTCGTAGATCGCAACCCCGGTACACATAATGCCATGTATAATAACACCCCATCCGATGAAACCTCGAACGGAGTCTTCTCTTTTTCATGGGCTGTGTCTCGATAATGCACCAGAATAGGATCTTCATATTGGCGACGCTTAATTTCTTCCACAATAGAAGATTCAGCAACTTCTCGAACAGAAATCCCAGCATTTCCAGATTCGGCTAAACGAACTCCAAGACTTGCCAGCTGATGAATTTCACGAACTATTTCTTGTTTTTCCGATGGAACATCCGCCAGGCTACCCATAGATTTGCGGCTGAGAGCATCCGCCACAACATTGGCTTTCCCCGGATGGTAGAGAATATCAACATCATAATCCTTCAGCAGCTCTAACCACCGTCTCTGCCGCAAATTAAGCTCTTTCTGCTTAAAGATATATTGGAGACTCTTATGATCTGTATAGATATCAACATGGACGCCATATAGATAATGTCTCCACATCTTCAGGGCATGAATCACCGCTGCGAGCTCCAAATCATGAGTGGGATAATTCTTTTCATGTTTTCCGAAATTTGTCGGGAAGCATATGCTATGACTCGGCCGTCTTTGCATTAATACACAACCCAGGCCAACACACGAAGCATCACAATAAATGACATACCCGTCGGCCCCTCGGGAAGTGTCGGGGCCCGGAGGCGTAGTCAATTTCTCCTTCAATAATTGGAAGCTCCGCTCACGGGCATCGTCCTTTGGAATTTGGCTCCCTTCGAGTTAGCCTTGTTAAAGGCGGCGAAATGGAAGCAAATTTCTCCACAAATCTTCTATAATAACCAGCCAATCCCGGGAAGCTACGTACCTCTGTCGGCGTTGTAGGCGGGGCCAATTTTCACGGCTTCGATCTTACGGGTATCTACCCGAATACCGTCGGCCCCAATAATGTGTCCCAAGAATGCCCCGATGTCGGCCGAATTCACATTTAGAAAATTTTGCATATAATTTCGGTGCCGCAATACTCCAAGTACCGTCCTCGGATGGTCCGCGTGCTCTTCTTCGACCGAGAATAGACGAGAATGTCATCAATAAACACGATCACGAACATATCCAAGAACGGCCTGAATACCGATTCATAAGATCCATGAATACCCATTTGGAGCATTCGTCGCCCGAAAGACATAACTACGAATTCATAGTGCCCATACCGGGTCCGAAGGTTTGTCTTGGGAATATCGCCTCCCGTACTCGCACCTTTGGTGATAACCGGACCGCGGGTCTATCTTTGAAAAACATTTGGCTCCCTGTTGGTCAAACAAATCGTCAATCTGGGGAGGGGGTATTTATTCTTTATAGTTACCTTGTTCGGTGCGATAATCAATGCACATCCGCAGCGAACCGTCTTTCTTCCTCACAAATAATACCGGTGCTCCCCAGGGTGATATGCTGGGTCGAATAAAGCCCTTCTCCAGTAGATCTCTCAGCTGCTCCTTTAATTCCTTGAGTTCTGCTGGTGCCATTCTGTACGGAGGAATAGATATGGGCTGAGTGTACGGCAACGGATCTATGGTGAATTCTATCTCCCGTTCGGAGGAAGACACAGTAGCTCGTACGGGAATACATCGGGAATTCATTTACCACTGGAACAGACTGAATATTCGGTGTTTCAGCTTTTAAATCATGCACGCGAACCAGATGATAAATATAACCTTTTCTGATCATCTTTCTTGCCTTGAGGTATGAAATAAACTTACCCCTCGGCGTTGCAGTATTACCTGCCCATTCTATAACCGGTTCGCACGGAGGAGCCGGAACGGACTACTTTCTTTTGGCAATCAACATTAGCATAACACGAAGCCAACCAGTCCATGCCCATAATAACATCAAATTCAATCATGTCTAGTTCTACCAAATCTGCCTTAGTGCAACGATCACAGACAATTATCGAACAATCTTTATATACCTGTCTAGCGATAATAGAATCCCCTACCGGAGTGGCTACCTCAAACGGTTCTATTGGTTCAGATTTAATCCCAATTTTATCAGCAATAAGAGGAGAAATATATGATAAAGTAGAACCGGGATCAATCAATGCATATACAGCTCGAGAGAAGACCAATAATGTACCGTAACCACGTTAGGTGATGCCTCACGGTCCCGACGGCTAGCTAAAGCATATATGCGGTTCGAGGGACCGCTAGAACTAGTTTGCTCCACCACGGCCTCTACCGCGGCCGACGGTGCCGGTGTACCTCGCCCCGCGGGGCGCGCGCCACGGATGATGAAGATGAACCGGCACACTAAACACCGCGAGGCTGCGCCGCACCCCCTGCACCGGCCCTGAGCGGGCAATCTCTCATCACGTGGCCCTGTCGGCCGCAGGTAAAACAGGCACCTGTGGCGCGATAGCACTCGCCAGGGTGCTGCCTCCCGCAATAAGTACATCGAGGTATGGGTGGCCTTGACTGGCCAGAACCTCTGCCTGCCTGTGACCCTGAAGCCCTGGAGCTCTGTCCCGCTCCTGAATATCCGACACTGTCAGGTCTCCTGCCTGCGACCTGTGGGGGTGTACTCGGGCTTCTTTGGGAGGAATGTCTCTTCTGTGCTGCTGCTGAGGCTGTCTGCCTCGAGAATCCCCAGAATACCCGGCTGACCTAGCCCTCTTGGGCTGGCGCCTATCATAACTCCTGTCGGGCTGGCGCCCCCTGTGCCGCTCCTCCATGCCCTGGGCATATGCCTGTACTCGGGCGATGTCCATGCCAGACTGAGCAGCCATCGACATACAACTATCGATCAAATAATCATCCAGCCCCATAACAAACTGGTGTACCTGTCGGCCATGTACGCCACAATATGAGGAGCGTGTCGGCTAAAGAATCAAACTCCGGTGTACTCCCGGACGCTCCTACCATTTTGCCGCAAATGTATAAACCTGTGAACCCTGGGGCGTCTGGCCTCCGGGGGTAGAAAGTGGGCAAGAAAAGCCTCTGTGAACTCATCCCATACGGCTGGTGGCGCGCCCTCACCCCGGGACAGCTCCCACGACTCAAACCAATTGGCTGCGATATCGTGCAGCCGATACGACGCCAGCTCCACTGACTCAGTCTCGGAGGCCCTAATAAGTCGCAGCGTACGCCGCATCTCTCTCGATGAACTCCGAGGGTCCTCCTCGGGCTTTGACCGAAGAACTGCGGCGGATTACGGGTCGGGAAATAACGAGCCCTCGACTATCACGTCCACCGGCATGCTCATCTCCGGCTCCTGTCTGCGGACACTCCGTCACCTACCGGTCGGTCAACGGTGAACAGCGTCCCTCGTGGCCTGTCCTCCGCCCCGGGCGAGGAGGGCGGAGGCTCGGGCACTCGAACCTCAGGAGCGGGCGGTGGAGCCGCCGCCTGTCCTGTCGCTGCTGCTACTCTGTGCCCCTCTGATGGTGATGGGTGGCCGGCGGCCGGCCGGGGCACAACCTCCGGCTCGAGGGCGAGCACGGGCCACAGTAACTCTCGGGCCCTACTAGTCTCTCCCACGGCGGTGGACTTGCCCCACGGGCGGTGTCGTCTTTCTTGGGGGCATCGGCGAAAACATAACGGATCGTTAGAAAAGAAGTCATCCTAATAACACGGCTACTATCGCACGATCTAAGATCGAAAGAAAGACGGTATCCTAAATGTCTGTAGCCTCTGTTTATAGATGTGGTGCACAACACACCGATAAACGAGGACTCTACTAGACACGGCTTTGTGGACATTCGAGGACGAACCGCTCTGATACCACTTTTGTCACGACCCAACCCCGTAGGCAGTGACTAGCGCCCGACGCGGGCACCCGTACGTACCAAAGTCCCAAAAATAGTAACTCAAATATTTAATAAAATTTGGGCAGAGTTTCCTCTGTTTTTCTTACTAGCCAAAATTAACCTGCACGCAGAAAATACCAACAAAGGCCACACAGGGCCAACATATTCATATACACATATACGGGCGAGCCGGCGGGGGCTGCGCGTGGCGGTGAACCGCCCAAAACATATCACATATACATATACGTACGGACATAGCCATAACCCACGTACATATCCACGGGCCTCTAAACGAGAATAACGAAATCATATGACGGGACGGGCCCCGTCGTACCCCACGAATAATAATGTACATATACATCGAAGAAAATATATACCAAAATATATGAGCTCGGAAGAAGGAGCGATCCCCGAAAAAGCTGAATAGGTGTCCTAAGCGGGTGGATCACCAAGGCGAGCGTACGTACTGCGGGCATGAACGCAGCCCCCGAAGACAGGGGGTCAGTACGGAATATGTACTGAGTATGTAAAGCAGGAATACAGAATCATAAGTCAAAACAGAAGATGCAGAAATTAAGTACAATATGCAAATGTCAAAATACTTATATAAAAAAAACATAAATCATGCATAGGCTCTTAGAACGATGGTCGCCCGCCGACAATGGCGCCATACCACATCATACTCCAGAAGGTTTCAGATCTCCGACACCCGACAGATCATATCATATCATAAAGCGTACCCCCCGTAACGCCAAATATACACGGTACCCGGCCGAAGGGGACACGGCGTGCGGAACACATCATACTCCGGAATATATATCATAGCGCGCACGAACATAACCGGCCCGGGATCCGGCGGACGAGATGACAACAATGAGCACGAGCGGAGTCGTGAGCATACATATGCATAAAATCATAGTCATAAATCATAAAGTAGGTAAGAAGTCCACATGCCAAAGTTTAAACGAAAATAGTATTAACTTTTCACGAAAATCATTACGGAAGCATAAAAAGGCCGCGGGCCCCACGGACGGGTGCCGACCCCCATCCGAGCCCGACTATGGTAGTTGGGGGAAAGATAGGTCTTATGAACATACATATTATGTTTGGGGCGTTCCGAGCTCGTATGCAAAAGTTACGGACGTTTGAAGTTCGGGACCTCTTTGTAGTCAAAACCTTTTTAAGTCTTTAGAAACTCATTTATTTGGAAACTTAAGAACCTTATATTGAACACAATAATGAATCAATCTTTAGGATCAAATAAGTACGTATCTAAGCTCGGATTTAAGAAGAACAACCCGAGATGCGGGTCATAGCCTAATAGCACTAGGACATGCCAAATGAAAGAAAGCGACGCCTTACATACCTTGTC
The DNA here is from genome assembly GCF_029784015.1 of Lycium ferocissimum. Taxonomy (NCBI): domain Eukaryota; kingdom Viridiplantae; phylum Streptophyta; class Magnoliopsida; order Solanales; family Solanaceae; genus Lycium; species Lycium ferocissimum. The sequence continues at coordinate 12,170 of NW_026714217.1, forward strand.
CGCTCGCAAGCTAAGTCAAGCTCAACTCTCGGATGCTCCAAAATCTACACAACACCAATTATGCTAACATTAGCCACAGACTTTTAGGCATTCAATATTCAAGCGAACATTAAATTCTAACGAAATTTCGGCAGCATTTCCCCTATAAATGCACCAACCCCGAGATTCAACTCGGCCAATTTCAACAACAACCAAACCAACAATCAAACTACAACATCAATAATCAATTCACAATATATATTCTAACATTAATATCCAATTCCAACACATTCCAACATTAAACACATACTACTACATACTTAGAAATATTCCAATATATTCAACTATACTCATATAATCAAATTAACATTAAGGCTCATACGTTCCATTACTAATCCGAACCCATTTAAATCATATTCAAGAACACTTTAAGCAATTCACACAATTTTTCAAACAACCCAAACATTGTCCCAACTTACCCGAATTCCACTCCAAACCCGAGAACAACATGGCTTGCCTTCCTTTCTTCCAAATTCATAAATTACACTAACTATCTGCCCTTTATAATATCAATTCCATAAATATAGAAATGTACACAAAGATCACAATAACTTCCAAATCAGTCCACACAATTCCAATAATCCACACAAGTCATTTAAAAGCTCATTATCAATTTAGAATTCACCACAACACAACTAAAACACTAAGGGAACTCAATTCATCTCTTGGCACCAACATTGGCCTATATTCGGCCATGTCTCAACACACACATACGGATGACTCCCATGCACTTCAACACACCACAACAACAACCAAACATGTTACATAGAATTCAATCCATCAATCCAACAATTCATAGGAACCACACGGCCACAAGCCATGCATGGCTCATGGCCACGGCTCAACTCCAACATCTAAGCTTTCCATGAATTCATTCATGTTTACCTACTATAACATGTCCACACCATTCATAACACAAAAAAGAGAAAGTAATTCTTACCTTTTTTCCTTCACTTCACACGTTAGCTCAAGCCTTCCAAGAGGGAAAACGGATGATCTAATGATTCAAATAACGCTTCCACGTTAACGAGCACCCTTGAATTAGTTGTTTTGCTAAGGGAACCAATTTTTTTCATGCAAGTTTCTTGGTCTTGATTTTCCACCACTATGGCCGATTGTCTCCTTCTTTCTCTCTTCTCTTTGCTTTTCTTGATTTTTCTAGAATAATTGAAGAAGAAAGATGACTTAGTCATCTTTTTAAGTTGCCAAAGAAAATAAATTATGTGGCCATGGCCCACAAGTAGTATGGCCGGCCACTTTGGCCCTTTTATTTCAATGATTTTCAAATTTTTCTTATTTCATTTTTGGCCCTAAATGTTTACTTAACAATTTCCATGCCAAGAAAGTCATATACCACTTATTTAAAACAAAGTCATGATTTAAAGAAAATCCCGACATCTTGTCCCGGATTAGTCTTGTATCCTAACTTGTCATATTAACGATATATATATATATATATATATATATATATATATATATATATATATATATATATCAAGAGAATAATTATCCCGTTGTTAAAAATACGCCGACAAACCCATAATCGAATCATAACGGAATGCATCAAGTATATTAAGTAGGCATCATCGGCCGACTAAGCATAGCTAACACAAAGATAATGCTAAACGGACAAACCAACAAGTATAAAGCAAATATAATCGAATCAGTACACGCCATCACTAAGTAGGAATCCAAAATGCATCACAAGTACAACACATCAAACACACTCAACCTCCAAAATTAGCCATGGTGCAATGTAATGCAATAATGTATAAATGCAATGCAATGCCATGCAAATGTTGTGTACAAATGTACTCTGGACGAAAATATCGACATCTCGGTAGCACAACCCAGTGTGATTCGTGAAGTTTAAGTGCCACCCGTCCCCGATCTTTTCCCAACACACAACGGGACCTCGGATCTTTGCCCACGAGGGGTCCTCACCGGCACCACTCTGGGGGACCCGCGGAGTCCATGCACTCACTCAATCAACGATTCCGGAACTAACATCGGATATCGGCCATCTCATGTCACTCAAGTAAAATCGAGCCCAGCTCATCAAAGTATTTCATCACGTATCATCAGTATTTCCACAGTGTATCATAAAAAATGAGAGTGCATGCAATGCATGTATCAACATCAATAATCATGCCCAATATCACAAGTACCAACAATGGGTACGCCAACAATATATCTGAATCACAAATACCAACAGTGGGTATGCCAACAATATAACCGAATCACAAGTACCAACAGTGGGTACGCCAACAATATAACCGAATAACAATACCAACAGTGGGTACGCCAATCAACATTGTAATCAAGATGATAAAACGAAATCCAATATCTATCAACAACTCATGGCATCAAGCCAACACAATAGAACAATCAAATCACAACATAATTGGGTGGCTAGCCCCAAACACACAACAGGGCCCAACCTAAGGCAGTATCCAACCCAACTTCATACCCAAAGGTTTACATGCTGTCTCCGATAATATAATCTAAATATGTGCTTCGCTATACAAAGTCTCACCAAGGTTAAGCCATAACCTACCTGGATGGCCGAACAGCAACACCAACAAATCACCCTATCGCCTTCCCCTTCCGTTGAGCCTCAGAACCAAAGTAGTCTAGGCATATTCAAAATTTAGATTAGAAATCATGAAGAATGATACTAATATTGCTGCAATTCAATTTAGGTCAAACCTAACCCTAGAATTTGGGGAAACGGGCCCATAAGGTCAAAACGGGAAATTCAGAAGCAAAATATCAAATTAAGCACTAGGTGATCATAACCCAACCACTAATTGCGAAATTAACTCATAGATTTATTCAATTTTGAATTTGAAGCAAAACCCCCAATTTGAGTATAAACCCTAACTATTTGATTCCGAAATTTAACACTAAAATGGAAAATATATGATTAATAAGTTTAGATTCAACAAAATCTAGCCTAAACCCTATCAATTTCACCACTTATAAGCCTAGAGAAAATGTTCATCAAAACCCATTTTCATCTTCATTACTAAGGGATTATTAAAGGAAAGGGGGAATCTATGATGGGAAGGATTAATGGAATGGAAGAGGGATAGCAAGATTTACCTTCAATAGTCTCCTCCAAATATCTCTAAGAATAGTCCCCAAAGCTCTAATTTCGAAATGGAAATAAAATGATGGTCTAAAGGCTTTTAACACTTCATTAATTATACACACAGCCTATCACCCGCTTCGGCGCCACTGGGACCACCCCAGCGGAGCCGCTTCAGCGGTCCCTCCACCGCTTCAGCAGTTAAGCCTAAAATGCTTGGACCGCTCCAGCGACAGGGTCACCGCTCCAGCGGTACCGCTGTCGTGGTGCTGGTGCCGTCAAAGCGTGCACCAGACACCAAAAAACTCACCTAAGTTCACAATTCAATCCGATTTTTTGACTAATTCCCGAGGCCATCTGCTCACATACCATATACATAGAAACACGCCAAGAACGCGCTCGTGGCCTCAGAATTCCCAACGGATGTCTCGTTGATCGAGTCAACCCCCGATGCCTTAATTTCAATTTCCCAACCCAAGTCTCAAAATGCATTCGAGTGCATTGGGAACCAAACCAGAGATACATGCAAGTTCTAAACGACCATTCAGACCTCTCGGGATTGACAGAATTTCGAAAAAAGTTCATTTATCCAAAAGTCAACTTTGGGTCAACTCATTTTCACTTTAAGCCTATATTTCACAAAAATCTCTCGAATCTGATCTAGACACCTCGGAAAGCGTGCCAACGGTCCCCTCGGGTAAAAAATGAGCTAATCAATACTCCAGAAAGGGAAAAAATGCCGAAAAGACTATAACGACCAAACGGGTCATTACATCAGATACCAATTGAACCATTGCTCGTCCTCAAGCGAATAAGAGAAAAGGAGGGGGAAAATACCTATATCAGTAAATAACTGGGGATATCAGATATGCATGTCGGACTCGGTCTCCCAAGTAGCCTCCTCAACAAGACGGTGCTTCCATTGCACCTTCACAGAAACAATCTCCTTCGACCTCAACTTTCGAACATGCCTATCCAAGATTGAGATAGGCTCCTCCTCATAAGTCAAATTCCTATCAAGTCATACAGAATCCCAATGAATAATGTAAGTACCATCGGCATGGTACTTCTTTAGCAACGAAATATGAAAAATTGGATGAACTCCCGCCAAGCCTGGCGGCAATGCCAACTCATAAGCCACATCACCCACACGAGCAACAATCTCAAATGGACCAATATACCTGGGGCTCAACTTGCCCCTCTTACCAAACCTCATAACACCCTTCATGGGTGAAACCTTCAATAGAACCTGGTCACCAACAGCAAACTCCAAATCCCGGACCTTCCGATCCACATATATCTTTTGCCGACTTTGAGCTGCCAAAAGCTTGGCCTGAGTACTATCAAGGGACTCTCTCAACAAATTTATACTCCAAGGTCGAGCCTCGAACCCATCAAAACAGCCAACCGAAGATCTATATCTCCTACCATACAAAGCCTCAAAAGGCGTTATACCAATGCTTGAATGATAACTTTTATTGTACGTAAACTCTACCAATGGTAAGTGTTGATCCCAATGACCACCAAAATCAATAACACGCGCTCTCAACATGTCCTCGAGGACCTGAATGGTTCGCTCGGACTGGCCATCAGTTTGGGGATGAAAAGTTGTACTGGGATTATGCTGGGTACCCAACTCCTCATGAAACGCCCTCCAGAATCAGGAAGTGAAGATAGTACCTCGATCAGATACAACAGAAATAGGAACCCTATGCAACCTCACAATATCCCGAATGTACATCTTGGCTAACTTCTCCGCGGTATAGGAAACCTGAACTGGAATAAAGTGAGCGGACTTAGTCAACCGATCAACTATCACCCAAATAGAGTCAAACTTACCCAGGGTCTTTGAAAGACCCACAACAAAATCCATGGTAATCCTCTCCCACTTCTACTCGGGAATGGGCATCTGCTGAAGTACACCACCGGGTCGTTGATGCACATACTTTACCTGCTGATAATTACCACACTTAGCCATGAAATCAACTACATCTCTCTTCATCCGGCGCCACCAATAGTGTTGTCTCAAATCATGGTACATCTTAGTCGCCCCCGGATGAATGGAATAGCGAGAGATATGAGCCTCAGTCAAGATCAACTCAATCAAATCACCAACACGAGGATTGCACACACGTCCCTTAATCTTCAAAATGCTCTCAGAATCAATCACGACCTTCTTGGCCTCACCTCTCAAATCTCTATCTCGAATCTTGCTCAACTGAGCATCTTTAAACTAATCAGTCTTGATCCGATCCAATAAAGATGACCTCACCTCTATACAAGCCAATCCTGCTTGGGGCTGAAATATCAAGGCGAATGAAACTGTTGGCCAAAGTATGAACTTCCATGGTCAACGGATGCTCGAAAACAATCAATCGAGCTAAACTCCCCATACTGCTAAACTCCCTATACTCACTGCCTTGCAACTCAATGCATCAGCCACCACATTGGCTTTCCCGGATGGTACAGAATAGAGATGTCATAGTCCTTCAAGAACTCCATCCATCGGCGCTGCTTGGAATTAAGATCTCTCTAAGTAAACACATGCCGAAGACTACGGTGATCGGTGAAAATCTCACAATGGACATCTAGGACATTTACAGACGGTATTTAGACTATTTGTAGAAAATGGAATAATTATTAATAAGAAGAAGACGGAATTATGTAAAAATTATATAAATTTCTTAGGAGTAGTACTAGCAAATGGTAAAATTAAATTACAACCCCATATTGCTAAAAAATCCCTAGAAATGCCATACAAACTAGATAATACTAAAGAACTACCAAAATTCTTAGGAATGGTAAATTATGCTAGAAATTTTATAAAAGACTTAGGAAAAATAGCAGGACCTTTATACTCTAAGACAGGTTCTAATGGACAGAAACATTTTAACACAGAAGATATCAAATTAGTACAGAAAATTAAAGAAAAAATAAAAGATATCCCTGACCAAAATATGCTATTAGAAACAGATTATTTAATTATAGTGACAGATGGTAGTTTTGAAAGATGGGGAGCAGTGTTAAAAGAAAAACCTAATAAATACAGTAATAAAAGTGAAGAAAAAATACATGCTTACCAAAGTGGCAAGTACAAAGAAAAAGGCAATGCGAGTAGTATTGATGCCGAAATTCTAGCTGTAATGTACGGATTAAATAGTTTTAGACTATATATTCTAAATAAACCAAAAATATTAATCAGAACAGATTGTGAAACCATAGTTAAATTTCACCAAAAGATAAATGATAAAAATAGTAGTAGGAGATGATGGTTAAATTATATAGATACTATTTCGATATACAATTTAAATTTTGAACATATTAAGGGAAAGAATAATAACTTAGCTGATCAGTTAAGTAGGTTAAAAACTCTTATTCCATGCGTAAATTTTTTTTTCCTCTAAGTCAAATACACATAACAAAGCTTACTAAAATATTCTTTCTGTTGCTTCCCGAGCAAATCGAATTTGTAATTGTATAAAACTTATATCATAATACAAACTGACACATTGGCCTATGAAGCCACCGACGGATCGACTTCGGTAACCACGACTGCGTCTCGCAAAGTCTCTAACCGTAGTCGAAATCCGGCACGTGTACTCGACTCGGCTACACTCCAGGCCAAATGGAGCTTGCCAACTTCGCTGGAACATCTTCTATATTAACTTCAATCCGTCTGGGTGTACCTGCGCGGCATGAAACGCAGCCCCCCCCGAAGAAGAGGGGTCAGTACGAGCAATGTACTGAGTATGTAAGGCATGAACAGTAACAACATAGTAAGAGCTGTAGAGCACATCATGTAAAGAGAGTGTTCTGCACATATGAAATATATCATGGGAAGCTGTACCTGTACATATGGAACATATCACGTGTAAAACTGTTACCTGTGCATGAGTAAAACTGTATGGAAACATGGACCGTACCATAGGATAAAAGTAACCTGTACGTATAAGTGCCCTTGGGCAGATGCTATGCTTTCTTAGCTTTCCTTACTCATATATATACATATATACATAACAAATAGAGTATATCATATTGCCGAGGCGTCGGCGGCACCGATCCATTTAACCATAAATATGCACATCCCGCGTCCGCGGCATCCCGCGTCGGGACGATATCATGTGCCATACTCCAACCGATCGGTGGATATGCGTATATAACGCTCTGCCCTTATCTCCATCTTCCCCGTAAATATATGCATATTTCACGTATAAATATCGGCGTCTATAGCGCCCTGGCTCTTTCATCATATACATATACTCATATCATATACATATATCAGCGTCTATAGCGCTCTGATTCTTTTTGTCATGTACATACTTATATCATATATATTTACCAGCGTCTATAGCGCTCTCGATTATCTATCATATATATATCGTATATGTCGGCGTCTATATAGCGCTACGATTACGCTATCATATATATATATGCGTATGTCGGGTACACACATCAATCGGGGTCACAAGGCATAATTCCATGTATTTAGAATCCTTAGAATAGTCATTACCTATAATAGACTTGGGATATCCAGAAATAGTTTAACATTTCCATATTTTCATTTTTATAACGAACATATCGTCAACATATCTATCGTAGGCATTTTCTCATTTTCGACTCCATCGTTGTCATCACAAGATCATATTCTTCACCTTAGTCAAGGAATCATCTTTGTCATACTTATCATGGACATATGTTCTTTCTTAGCATTGTCGTTGTCATGGTCATCATAGACATATTTACATTAGGGTAGCGTTGTACCTATCGTTTGATAATCGGGACAAGGATCAGGAGTTTCCTTAGGATTCCACTCCAAAACAAGCCAAATGAAACAATAGGGAAAATCCGGGAACAATGGGCCCGCCTCGGGTCAAATGAGGCGGCGCACACAATTTACGCGTAATACGTTTCATGACATTACTTATGAGAGTTTTAAAGTAATCGGGTCTCATTTATGCAAGTTCTAGAGGTCTAAGAAGTTTTCCAACATTTCGCACCATTTCTAGTTCAATTCTACTGAATGAATAGTAGCGAATTTCAATCTTGGATTTCGAGAAAAGGAATGGTCCCCGAGGCCCGTATCCAACTTAGTACGTCTAAGACATGCCATAGAAAGAAGGGTGAAGCCTTACATACCTCTTTCCGCTCCTTTTGCTATTCCAAAGTCACGTCGCAATCCCGTCAAAATCTGCAAATTGGTCATATTTACCAAACTCTTATTAGGATTCTTAGAGTTAGTGTCTTAAGGGAACACTTGGCTACCGAAATTTCGGCAGCATTTCCTCTGTAAATATACCATCCTCAACATTCAATATAGCCAAATTTCTCATCAATCACAATCCGGGAATTCAAACCCGGCCAAACTATTAACATAATTCAACAATCACATTAGCAATTCACATATTCCATTCAAAATGCACGATCTCAATTTACTACTTTCTTCAAAACCTTCCGACTTCAATGAACACAATAGCAACCTTATAATATATATTCCAACAACGTCATACTAATACCATTTCTTACTACCCATGCAAGAACGTTGTCTTTCAATATACAAAATCTTCCAATTATCAATATACACCACACGGCCACACACTATAATTTCCAACTTCCACTAATTCATTCAACTTTCACTTCTAATACAAATTCCACCATAACTACAACTAGATTACCACATAAAATTCAATTCATATTTCCTACACATTGACACATACTCACGGCCAACTTTCAAACAACACACCCACTTCACAAACTTCCATATTTTCATAAATTCTACTCATTTCTACATATCATTCACAACAATAACAACCAACATTTTACATAGAATCAATCCATTCATTCCATACAACACTACACAAATATACGGCCATGCACACACTACACATTACACGGTTACATCCACAACTTCTATATTTCATGCTTTTCACTCGTTTCCATCATAGAATACATAACAACAACAATTAAAACACTATATAAACATTGATTCATTATTCACACACACATAACACCACACGGCCAAGCTCCAATCATCCACAACTTCATGAATTTCGTTCCTTCTTACACACTACAACATACATAATCCTCCAAAACATATACAAGAACATGAATTCTTACCTTTGTTTTTCAACTTCTATACTTGGTCAAGATTCATGAATTGTCCATTTAAGTGTTTTGCTTGCTCCAACAATTGTTCCATGATGTTTAGCATCTTCCAAAGGGTAGAAAACATGAAAGAAAATAATTTTTCTTGGCCAACTTCCCATGGCCAATTTTTTTCCTCCTTGGCCGTGGCTCTCCCTTTCTCCACCCTCTTCATCTTTTGTTTCTTTTGTTCTTGCCTTCAAGTGGAAGATAAACACATATATTTATATATGTGAGTTCTTAGGCATGTGAGGGGCACATGCCCCTCTCTAGACTTTTCTTTTAATTTCCATGGAAAGATGACTTATTTTGTCATCTTCTTTTTTTTTCTTTTCTTTTCTCTTTTTTTTTCCATCACATGACTAAATTGGACCCCTTTGGGAACTTTCATGAGCCCTTGGTGAAATTACCATTTTGCCCCTCGACTTTCTTCAATATTACCATTTCGTCCCTAGCCTTCCGCATTATTTTCACGGCCCATTTTGCGAATTTCCTTTTTCGCCCTCAACCTTTCACAATATTTCCGTGCTAATAATAGTTATAAATAATATTTACAACAACTCGTCCGTTAAAATAATTTTTGAGAATGGTCTCGCCTTTAACTTTCCACGACGACTTTGGAATTTCCAAACGTTCAATATACGGGCTATAACATTCTTCCCCCCTTTAGAACATTCGTCCTCGAATGTTCAACTGACCTTGTAAAGTCTCGTAGTATTTTCGGGGGTCCCGTTTTATAACTACCCTTTCCTTCACGCCCGTCTCTTATTGTCGTAATGAAACCATTTGGCCTTTCGTGAGTTCTTCTCTTTCTAATATGACCTCCCCCCCCCCCTTTAAGGGGATCCTTATACCGACAATCCTTTTATAAAGTCTCCGTTTATACCTTGCCTCTCATCTTCCTTCTAACTCCGTGCCTGACATCTCAGAAACTTTTTATCCTAAGTTTTCTCTTACCTTCCGTCTATATCATCCCCTCGTCCACATTTTCATTCACTACTTGTCCTTTCACTCCCTTAGTTCGCTTGTTCGTTGTTCTTTCTTAACTACGTGTTGGTGTCGTAACTATACGTTCATATCTCAAGCGTCTGCTACTTTTGTTCTTGGCACAAAATCCTTCGATACAACCACACGCGGAATACCCTACGCGTTCATATATACATATATTTTTACCAGCAACAAGCACACCGACTACTTCCAACCCTTTGTTCAAGCCTATTCTAATTCTAGGGTTGTGTTGTACCCCCGTCTTTTACCGAGCCAATTCGCCTCGTCTTACGCGTCCTCTTGAGGTTTCCAGCTATCCCATATACTCTAGTTTTCCTTAGGCTACCCTAACTTCTCATTTGTCTCTTATGTCTCAATTTCCAAAATTTCTTGTCAACTTCCCAGGGGGTCACCCATCATAGGATTACTCCCACCTGAGCACGCTTAACCCAAAAACTTTACTGAAATTTGATGCCTTAACGCTGATATTTTCGCGTCTACTTCCTCATACACCCTTTTATTACCTGGTCTAGAGCCACTCGAAACTTTATAGCTCCCGGGACATTTTCGCAATACGCCCTTTCTCTTACAATTACCTTTTTGCCCTTTTAACTCCCGGTGTTTACTTTTCACTCCTGTGCCTTACTATCCTTTGTCCTGGATTCCCAGATTCTCGCGGGTAGCGATCACACCTTCGTCGCCACACCCAAATCCATAGTCTTTCCGAAACAACACATCTCACTTTTTGGCTGTTCGCAGTATTTCCTCTCCTTGCTTTTTCCGTTGGGCGTATTCATTTTGGCAGAATCTCTTTTACCATTCCTATTATTCATAGTACGTACGTAAAATTATCATTGATACTTTACAGAACATACGGCTGTATGACATATTCCAGCCATCCAGTACTTCCAGTTCATGTAACAGAACAATCATCCAGGCTTACCCGTGTAACTTGCCATCTCGGCACTTGTCTTCTTTCGTCATTACTGAGCGTCTGCGAAAATTGACGATTAGTATAAGGAATCTTATTTCCTATGACTTGGCTCTATCGCACGATCTGAGACAGAAAGAAGGTCAACAATCCCTAGATGCCCTGCAACCTCCTGTTTATAAATGTGGCCGGCTTCACACCCTGAAACAGGACTCTACCGGACACGACTTTGCAGACAACCCTTGGACCGACCTGCTCTGATACCACTTTGTCACACCCCGACCTTACTAGGGTGTGATGGGCACCCGACCCTTACCTAGGGCCGAGCGAACCCTCTGACTCTTATTCCATGCGTAAATTTTTTTTTTCCTCTAAGTCAAATACACATAACAAAGCTTACTAAAATATTCTTTCTGTTGCTTCCCGAGCAAATCGAATTTGTAACTGTATAAAACTTATATCATAATACAAACTGACACATTGGCCTATGAAGCCACTGACAGACTGACTTCTGGTAACCACGACTCTGTCTGCAAAGTCTCTAACTGTAGTCAGAAATCCTGGCACGTGTACTCTGACTCGGCTACACTCCAGGCCAAGTGGAGCTTGCCAACTTCGCTGGAACATCTTCTATATTAACTTCAACCCGTCTGGGTGTACCTGCGCGGCATGAAACGCAGCCCCCGAAGAAGAGGGTCAGTACGAGCAATGTACTGAGTATGTAAGGCATGAACAGTAACAACATAGTAAGAGCCAGAGAGCACATCATGTAAAGAGAGTGTTCTGCACATATGAAATATATCATGGGAAGCTGTACCTGTACATATGGAACATATCACGTGTAAAACTGTTACCTGTGCATGAGTAAAACTGTATGGAAACATGGACCGTACCATAGGATAAAAGTAACCTGTACGTATAAGTGCCCTTGGGCAGATGCTATGCTTCCTTAGCTTTCCTTACTCATATATATATACATATATACATAACAAATAGAGTATATCATATTGCCGAGGCGTCGGCAGCCGATCCATTTAACCATAAATATGCACATCCCGCGTCCGGCATCCCGCGTCCGGGACGATATCATGTGCCATACTCCAACCGATCGGTGGATATGCGTATATAACGCTCTGCCCTTATCTCCATCTTCCCCGTAAATATATGCATATTTCACGTATAAATATCGGCGTCTATAGCGCCCTGGCTCTTTCATCATATACATATACTCATATCATATACATATATCAGCGTCTATAGCGCTCTGATTCTTTTTGTCATGTACATACTTATATCATATATATTTACCACTATAGCGTCTATAGCTATCATATACATATACTTATATCATGTATATCATATATATATACATATATATATATGTCGGGTACACACATCAATCGGGGTCACAAGGCATAATTCCATGTATTTAGAATCCTTAGAATAGTCATTACCTATAATAGACTTGGGATATCCGTAAATAGTTTAACATTTCCATATTTTCATTTTTATAATGTAACATATCGTCAACATATCTATCGTAGGCATTTTCTCATTTTCGACTCCATCGTTGTCATCACAAGATCATATTCTTCACCTTAGTCAAGGAATCATCTTTGTCATACTTATCATGGACATATGTTCTTTCTTAGCATTGTCGTTGTCATGGTCATCATAGACATATTTACATTAGGGTAGCGTTGTACCTATCGTTTGATAATCGGGACAAGGATCAGGAGTTTCCTTAGGATTCCACTCCAAAACAAGCCAAATGAAACAATAGGGAAAATCCGGGAACAATGGGCCCGCCTCGGGTCAAATGAGGCGGCGCACACAATTTACGCGTAATACGTTTCATGACATTACTTATGAGAGTTTTAAAGTAATCGGGTCTCATTTATGCAAGTTCTAGAGGTCTAAGAAGTTTTCCAACATTTCGCACCATTTCTAGTTCAATTCTACTGAATGAATAGTAGCGAATTTCAATCTTGGATTTCGAGAAAAGGAATGGTCCCCGAGGCCCGTATCCAACTTAGTACGTCTAAGACATGCCATAGAAAGAAGGGTGAAGCCTTACATACCTCTTTCCGCTCCTTTTGCTATTCCAAAGTCACGTCGCAATCCCGTCAAAATCTGCAAATTGGTCATATTTACCAAACTCTTATTAGGATTCTTAGAGTTAGTGTCTTAAGGGAACACTTGGCTACCGAAATTTCGGCAAAGATTTCCTCTGTAAATATACCATCCTCAACATTCAATATAGCCAAATTTCTCATCAATCACAATCCGGGAATTCAAACCCGGCCAAACTATTAACATAATTCAACAATCACATTAGCAATTCACATATTCCATTCAAAATGCACGATCTCAATTTACTACTTTCTTCAAAACCTTCCGACTTCAATGAACACAATAGCAACCTTATAATATATATTCCAACAACGTCATACTAATACCATTTCTTACTACCCATGCAAGAACGTTGTCTTTCAATATACAAAATCTTCCAATTATCAATATACACCACACGGCCACACACTATAATTTCCAACTTCCACTAATTCATTCAACTTTCACTTCTAATACAAATTCCACCATAACTACAACTAGATTACCACATAAAATTCAATTCATATTTCCTACACATTGACACATACTCACGGCCAACTTTCAAACAACACACCCACTTCACAAACTTCCATATTTTCATAAATTCTACTCATTTCTACATATCATTCACAACAATAACAACCAACATTTTACATAGAATCAATCCATTCATTCCATACAACACTACACAAATATACGGCCATGCACACACTACACATTACACGGTTACATCCACAACTTCTATATTTCATGCTTTTCACTCGTTTCCATCATAGAATACATAACAACAACAATTAAAACACTATATAAACATTGATTCATTATTCACACACACATAACACCACACGGCCAAGCTCCAATCATCCACAACTTCATGAATTTCGTTCCTTCTTACACACTACAACATACATAATCCTCCAAAACATATACAAGAACATGAATTCTTACCTTTGTTTTTCAACTTCTATACTTGGTCAAGATTCATGAATTGTCCATTTAAGTGTTTTGCTTGCTCCAACAATTGTTCCATGATGTTTAGCATCTTCCAAAGGGTAGAAAACATGAAAGAAAATAATTTTTCTTGGCCAACTTCCCATGGCCAATTTTTTTCCTCCTTGGCCGTGGCTCTCCTTTCTCCACCCTCTTCATCTTTTGTTTCTTTTGTTCTTGCCTTCAAGTGGAAGATAAACACATATATTTATATATGTGAGTTCTTAGGCATGTGAGGGGCACATGCCCCTCTCTAGACTTTTCTTTTAATTTCCATGGAAAGATGACTTATTTTGTCATCTTCTTTTTTTTTTCTTTTCTTTTCTTTTTTTTTTCCATCACATGACTAAATTTGACCCCTTTGGGAACTTTCATGAGCCCTTGGTGAAATTACCATTTTGCCCCTCGACTTTCTTCAATATTACCATTTCGTCCCTAGCCTTCCGCATTATTTTCACGGCCCATTTTGCGAATTTCCTTTTTCGCCCTCAACCTTTCACAATATTTCCGTGCTAATAATAGTTATAAATAATATTTACAACAACTCGTCCGTTAAAATAATTTTTGAGAATGGTCTCGAATTTCCAAACGTTCTTTAACTTTCCGCATTTTAAAAACAAGAATCAAGACAGAAAATTTAAATATTACTCGTGGAGCAAGTAAGAATGCTAGAACACGAGACTCCAAGCGGTAAAATTTGAATTGTTTCAATCACAGAGTTTTCCATCTCAAGACAAAATGGATGAGACGGGTGTGCATTCCCCGATGAATGCAGTAAAATCACCTATATCGGATAGAGATACAGCTAGTCCGATTCAAACTGTAGCCGGTAAAGACTTATCAAATCCGTTAATGGCTGTCACTTTGCCAAAAAGTGAAGATGAAGGTTGTTCATCACTTCAAACAAGGCGAAGACTCCCAAAAACATTAACACTAGGAGACAATTCAAAAAAGAAAAATTTATTGTCAAAAAAGAAAAGAAAAATGAGAAGATATAAGATATAGTAAAACAGACACTCGAAAAGTTTTTTCAAGAAAAAGAGAATCAAGACAAGCACATAATTAAAAATCCCAGCCCATAACTATCTCCAAATCCAAGTATGTCTCCAGTACATAGATCAGATCATGAAAGAGATATGGTAGATTTTCAAAATAGTGCATTCCAAGATTCACACGACCCAAACAATGCCGATTCGAGATTGAGTTTTGATTTTGTTGCACTCCACAATCTTGACACGTAGAAAGGGATGATAGACATATAATCATAACAAGATAAGACAAAGAAAAAGCAAATTTGTTGAAGAAAGCAACAAAGACGGATGAAGACAACTTTGATAACGTAGCTTTAATAAAGAAGCTACAGGACCAACAAGGACAATAATACAAAGACTCTTATGAAATTTTCACGTGACGATGGGGCCCCAAGCGCACCCGGCTGAATTCAGAAAGATTTTTTAACAATTTTAAATCCGAAGTTGAAGTTCGAAAGTGTAATTACCCTTCCAGTTGTTATGGCTAATTAGGACTCTGTTGGAAATTTCGTGGCCGCGGGAGGATTCGTGGGGTGTCTTTTTGTAGGTGTGCATGTTTTGTGTTGTGTTTTTGAGGCCTTGAATGAAATGTGGGGTGATAGGGGGAATAATCGGACAAAACAAGCTCATCGCCCCAAAATGAACCGCTGTGGCGGTGGAAGTACCGTACGCGGTGGTACCGCTATGGCAGTACGTGGACCGCTACCTGCAGCCATCCATTTCCTTAATGGCCGCTGTAGCGAGCAATGTACCGCTATGGCGGCATCGCTATAGCAGTGGATGGACCGCTATAGCGGTCACTGAGGTTTCGTGGTGGGCCGCTGTAGCGGTCAAGTTAAACAGTAGCCCGAATTTTATATACTCAGTTTTATTTTCTCTTCTCACAAAATACTAACACACTTCCCAACAAGCACTTAGAGAGAATTTTCAAGCTAGGGAAAGATAACCTTGAGAGGTAAGTTCCATTTCTTTTCATTCTATCATTCCCTTCCCCTTCATTATTGTAATCATCTTCATGGGTCTTAAATGGTGAAAGTGAAGTAGAAACCCTAGAATGTCAATAAATCTTCTAAACTTAATGGGTTGGGGTTATTATTGCTGATTTATCAGTTAAATGGATTGATTAGTTGCTATTTGTCATAAATTGAATATTTAAAATAGTAAACTAAGTGATTTGAGACCTAGGGTTCTATAGAAATGGTATCTTTGCCATAGAAAGCTGTTTGTAATGGGAATGTTTGATAGAATGTTGTATAAATTGATGGTAAATGAATACTAGGGGCCTTAATAGGTTATTTATCACCTATAAAATCATCCACCCGAATGGGGAAAGGGAAGGGTATTCTTGCTTTGATGTTTGTGAATTGAGCAATGTGACTCATTGAGCCTTCTATTTTTAGACGGTGAACGTATTGAGGCTTTGAGGAAAGTAAATGTTGTAGCAGATTAACTTGCGTGTTCCAGCTCTACTTTGAGGTAGGTTACGATTTACTTAAGTTAGACTTTGGTTAGTTGATTGTATGTTGGGTGATCTCCTTAGGAGAAAGCATGTCTAGTTTTCATGCATGGTATTGTGTGGTTAATTCCTATGTGAATGTGATTGATGGATTGTGTAGGCTCCGTGCCTCTATTCCTATGTGATAAAATCTACAGTGGATGTGTTGTGATGAGAAGCTAATATAATCTTCTCAAGGGTATTGTAACATGAAATGATGAGTTGATTCTTGATATTGGAAAGGTAAGAAACACTGTTCTGTAAGAGGTATGGAAAGGCACTCATGTGACCTAGAATATGGGCTCATGGTCTGAGGATCGTGGTCTGAGGATCTTATCGTACAAGGACATGTTTAGCAGAGTCTTCTAGATCGGTACGGAGATGTCTGTACTTATCTTCGAGAGGCTGCTAGACACTAGGAAAACTCTCTTTTCTTTCTTCTTTCGTGCTTCTTGATTCCAATTGGTATCTTCTGATTCAAATTGGTATCTGACTATCCTTCATTCCCTCGTCGTATGGCGAGAACATATGCGCAAAGAAAGGCTAGAGGTAGAGGTGGAGGCGCAGGGCAGCCCCCACCGGGGGCGGCATCCCGATGGTCGACCCCGTGCCTCCAGTGTTTCCGAACGAGGTAGCGGGAGATACGGCCGCACCCCGCCGGCGCGATTGCCGATTCCACCAGGAGCTACAGCTGCTCAGGGTATACCAGATGTTGTGGCACAGGTGTTGCATTGGTTGCATGGGTTAGCACAGGCCGAAGCTATACCAGCGGGTCCAACAGGTAGGGGCGCAGGGGTAGCGGCCCCAGATTCGGACAGAGCACAGGCTCCGGGGGTTCTGCATGCAACAGCGGTGGCACCCTCACTTGGATGAGGTTTCAGGTTTTGAGGCCTTCCCGAGGCAGGCCGGGGCTGTTGATACCGGTGAAGAACATGATCTGTTTTGGAGGTTCACTAAAATGAAGCCTCCTGTGTATTATGGTACTGAGTCGGAGTGAGTTCATTATCGACTGTCATGAGAGGCTTCATAAAATGGGGGCCGTGGATAAGTACGGGGTAGAGTTTGTGACCTTCCAGTTCTTGGCTGATGCCAAGCTTTGGCGGAGGGCTTACGTGGAGTGTAGGCCAACTGGGTCTCCTCCGTTGACTTGGGTTAAGTTTTACTCTGTGTTTCTGGACAAGTACGTTCCAGGTACTCTGAGGGACCAAAGAAAGGATGAGTTCGCTACTATTGGTCAGGGGAACTCATCTGTTGCTGTGTATGAGTCCTATTTCCACTCCTTTTCTCGTTATGCTCTTCAGTTTCTGCCCACTGCAGGGGAGAGGATAAGGCGATTCGTGAAGGGGTTGAACACCGTACTATAGTTATCGGCTCTTTAGCTTGTAACCACTGGGGCTTCATTTCAGGAGATAGCGGAGCATGTCCGTATCGTTGAGGGGATTAGGCATGAGAGTTATACAAGGCAAGTTGAGAAGAAGGCCCGTAAGGGTGGGATGTTCAGTAACTCCTTCTCGAGGGGTCAGAGTTCGCAGGTATATTCAGGGCATCCAGTTTAGTTCGCGATGCAAGTGTCAGTTAGGGGCCCATCAGGGGCAAATTATCAGGCTTCCGGTCAGCATGGAGGCTATACTGCTTCATCAGCTTCTATTCAGCGGCCTACGCTGGACCGTGCTTGCTTCGAGTATGGTGAGATAGGGCATATTAAGAGGTATTTCCCCAGACTTAGATAGAGTGGGCAGGGAACTCAGTATTAGACACCCCGAGCTCCATTTGCACCAGATCGAAGGGGTAAGAATTGCGCACCGGCAGGGCGGGGCCGCCACACCGCGGGTAGGTGTGGTACCAAGACTAACCGAGGCGGTCCTCAGGCAGGTAGAGGTGGACAGCAGCTCGGTAGGTGCGGGGCTCAGACTGGTAATGGTAATCGCAGTGGTACATAGGTGACAGGGGTGCGCGGTTATTTGTACGCCTTCCCAGGTAGACCTGAGGCTGAGGCCTCCGATGGAGTTATCACAGGTACTATCGCCGTTTATGACCGTATGGCTTCTGTTTTGTTTGATCCGGGTTCTACTTTTTCCTATGTATCTACCTATTTTACTGTGGGTCTGGATATGATGTGTGATACTCTTGATACCCCTATTTTTGTGTCTACTTGTGTTGGGTGTCACGACCCAACCCCGTAGGCCGTGACTAGTGCCCGAGCTGCACACTCGTATGCACCTGTTAACGGCAATCATCCACAACTAGCATAATAAGGAACTTATAACTGAAAAGGCAAGATGTCGTCTCAAAACTGTCGCATTATATATACGTATCATAGCAACCTGTCTCCTGGGGAGTTACAACTTTCAACAAATATCATAGTACATAAGCCGGCAAGGCTATCATAATATAAGGGAACATCCCCGCCATACACGAGCCGACAAGGCTACCATAACACACGACTCCCAAAACATATATGTTTATATCTACGCAAGCCGACAAGGCTGCCACTACGAATGGGGACGTCCCAAAGCATAAATCATACGGACACAACTGAACAGTAACTATACACAACCCACACATATGTCTACAGACCTCTAAGAGTGACAACAGTAACATATGACGGGACAGGGCCCCGTCGTACCCCTGGATAAACATATACATATAATAATAGATCTGTGCCAAAAGTCTAGGCTCCGGAACAACGGAGCACTCCAAGACAGCTGAGTAGAAGTCCTATGCTGAAGAATCACCAAATCGAGTATCTGCACCTGCGGGCATGAAACGCAGCCCCCCGAAGAAAGGGGGTCAGTAAACAGGATTATAACCGAGATAAGAAGTACAGAAAACGAATACAATAACCATAATACCAAAATGCTTGCCTTTGAAACACAAATCATGCATATAAATATCATATATCATATCCGGCCCATTATAGGACTCGGTGAACATGGTCGCCACCCCGTCTTTGGCGCCATAATACAGCATACTCCAGAACACAGCATAACTCCGTATCACAGCATAACTCCGTATCACAGTATAACTCCGTATCACAGCATAACTCCGTATCACAACATAACTCCATATCACAGCATAACACCATAACACAGCATAACACCATAACATAGCATATATCGTACCCGGCCCTCTAGTGAGGGACTCGGTGAAATATGTAGTAACAGAATGCACAAACAGAGTAGTGAGTAATCATATGCATATAAATCATCTTTTGAGACTCAATGGATAAGTAGACTAATCAACGCTCGAGTATCAGGATGATAGTCATATTTAGTACTCTTTGAATATCATTATGAACTATATCAAAATAAGGCCTCAGGGATGATAGACATGTATTTAGTTAATCCAAGTCAGTTTACAAAAGTTATGGACATTATTCATTATAGAATCCTTTAAGAATAGGAACCTTTATGCATTATTTACGATCCGATCATACAAAAGACTCGAGGACAATAGCTCGACTATATTAAGAAGTCTAACATCAAGAAGTGAATAAAAATCATAAACATGCTCGGAACTTATGAATAGAGTTACCCCGAAGCTCATATCGTATCATACTTACATCTAAGACATGCCAAAAGAAAGAAGGAATAGGCTTTACATACCTTTAGCGTTTACTGGCAACACAACACGTATACGCTGCCCAATAGTACCTCAACCTATATTAAGACGTCAAGAACTGTGGTTAAGCTACGGGGGAATTCAAAACGTATTCTAACGTTAGTAACTCCTTTCTAAATAATTTGACGACATTTCCTTTACATTCAAACCAACCATATACAACCATGCCAACAACAATGATTATACATTCAAGTATCAATCCGAGACTATTCAAAAAAAACTCAAGAACACTCGGGGCAGCTCGTACAACACTCCAAAACAGCCCACGTTTACAACATTCGACAACAACCGACATACGGCTATTACATATTCAAGTTACTCTTAATGATTCATAGTCGTAACATTTTCATCTAAACAACCTTACAACAGCCCAACCAACACACAACACAACATATAATCTTAATTACCATCAATCTTCCAAGCCCAACAAGAACAAGAACAACACATCCTTTCCATCCAAATTCATAAACTATACCAACAACCACACGTTAACAACATTATCCATTTAGATGCAAGAAACTATACTTAACACCATATTAACTTCTACAACAGCCCACAAACAATTACAACTCCAACTTGAACCATTAAATACCTTCCTTCTCATCATAAAACCCACAACAACAACAACCAAAATGTTAATTCAAATCAGTCCACTATTTCTACATAAAAATGCCCTACAAAATTTCAACAACATTCCACCATCAACATACATAATTTTTCATAGACTCAATTCATTTTTACTAAGTTACAAAAAGCCTAAATCCTTACTAAAACATGTAGAACATGATCAACCCTTACCTTAGCAACTTGACTTCTCAACTTGGCTAGAATTTGCGATTGAATTAATACTTATTCTTGCTGCCCTATGGACTGCTTTCACGTCACAATCTGCCCTTCCAATTCAGTTAGAACACCTTGAAAAATCAATTTGGATCAAGGTTGGAAGCTTGCCAAAAATCAGCCATGGCCGAGAGCTTCAAGAACATTCATGGCATGTTTGTGGTTTCTCTTTCAATTGAAACTTGAAGAAAATTATATAGAACACTTTAGGGCTTGATTTGCATGGAAATCACCATCTTTCAAGGCCAGCCATGGCTGTGAGCTGCCATGGCTGAGCTCCTCTCTCTTGCATTTTATTTTTGTGGATGAAAAATGAATTGCTTAGTAATTTTTTTGATATATATATATGTCCTCCATAGTGGTGACACATGTCCAACCCTTGACATGTGTCCCATTATCCTTCATGGACCAATCATATTCATCCATGTGTTGTGGGGCCCACTTAATGGTCTAATTAGGCTAATTAATCATAATTAATCACTAATCCCCACTTAATAATTTAATCATGGTTAATTAATCCCTAATCTCCATTAATATTTCTACACTAATGGAAATTGCAAACAAGTCGTGCCATATTAATATCGGGGATTAAAAGTCCTTGTCTCATACCCAAAAATAATCTTGTTCTTGGATTTATGTCGTTTGGCTTACGAATAATCTGTCGTATAAAAATACGGGGTGTAACATTGGGGATTCTGTGGTAGTGGATAGCATCTACCCTTCGTGTGCAATTTCTTTTATGGGGTATAGTACTTGGGCAGATTTGATGATCTTAGACATGGTAGACTTTGATGTTATTTTAGGTATGAGTTGGTTGTCCCCGCATTATGCTATACTTGATTGCCATTCTAAGTTTGTTCGTGCTAGGAAGCTAGTAGAGAAGGGTTGTTTAGCTTATCTGACACATATCCGTGATACCAGTGCAGATACTCCATCCCTTGATTCGATTCCAGTGGTACGCGAGTTTGCGGATGTATTTTTCGCGGACTTGCCTGGTATGCCACCGAATCGTGATATTGACTTCAGAATTGACTTAGACCCAGTGACTCGTCCTATCTCTATCCCATCTTATAGGATGGTACCAGCAGAACTCAGGAAACTAAAAGAGTAGTTGCAAGATCTTCTGAGTAAGGGATTTATTCACCTGAGTGCCTATCCGTGGGGTGCTCCTATGTTATTTGTTAAGAAGAAGGATGGTTCTATGCGTATGTGCATTGATTACTGTCAGCTAAATAAGGTAACTGTCTGAAATAAGTATCTCATTCCCCGTATTGATGACTTGTTTGACCAGTTACAGGGAGTTTCTGTGTTCTCTAAAATCGATTTGAGATCAGGGTACCATCGGTTAAAGATTCGGGCGGAGGATGTTCCTAAAATCGCTTTTCGAACCAGGTATGGGCACTATGAGTTCTTGGTTATGTCTTTTGGGCTTACAAAAGCTCATTTTCGCATTCATGGATTTGATGTGAAGTTGTGTTTAAGCCCTATTTAGACTCATTCGTAATAGTGTTCATTGATTATATCCTGGTGTACTCTAGAAGTAAGTAAGAGCATGAGAAACATTTGCGAATTGCTCTCAGAGTATTGTGAGAGAAGGAGTTATATGTTAAATTCTCCAAGTGTGAATTCTGGTTGTCTTCTGTGTCTTTCTTGGGGCATGTTATTTCGAAAGAGGGATTTTTAATGGATCCTCAGAAAATTCAAGCAGTCAAGGAATGGTCTAGGCCCACATCAGTGACCGAGATCCGTAATTTTATGGGTCTGGCTAGCTACTATCGTCGATTTGTGAAAGGGTTTGCCTCTATTGCTTCTCATATAACCCGTTTGACTCAGAAAGAGGTACGATTTCAGTAGCCTGACGAGTGTGAGGAGAGCTTTCAAAAGCTCAAAACATTATTGACCATAGCACCGATTCCAGCATTGCCCGCGGAGGGCAAGGATTTTGTTGTTTACTGTGATGCTTTATGTTCTGGTTTGGGTGCTGTTTTGATGCAGGAAAGGAAGGTGATTGCTTATGCTTCTCGGCAGTTGAAGGTGCATGAGAAAAACTATCCTGATCATGATCTAGAGTTGGCAGCGGTGGTGTTTGCATTGAAAATATGGAGGTAATACTTGTATGGTGTCCATTGTGAAGTGTACACAGACCATCGCAGTTTGCAGCATGTGTTCACTCAAAAGGATCTGAAGTCTAGACAGCGGAGATGGATAGAACTGTTGAAGGACTATCACATCACTATTTTGTATCACCCTGGTAAGGCTAATGTAGTAGCTGACGCATTGAGCAGGAAGTCGACTGGTATGGGAATTCTGGCTCGTTTGATCTCTTCTGAGCGTCCGTTGGCTAGAGAGGTGCAGACTCTGGCTAACAGTTATATGGGACTGGATATTTCTAACACAGGAAAGGTGTTGGCTTGTGTTGAGGCTCGATCTTCATTATTAGAGCAGATTAAAGCTAAACAGTTTGAAGATGCTAAGCTATGTAAAATACGTGATAAGGTGTTGCGTAATGACGCCAAAGAGGTCGTGATTGATGAGGAAGGCGTGTTGCGGATCAAAGGACGAGTGTGTGTGCCATGTGTGGGCGACTTGATTAAGACCATTCTGAAAGAGGCTCATACTTTGATGTATTCTATCCATCCTGGTGCCACTAAGATGTATCGTGATTTGAGGCAATATTACTGGTGGACTAGGATGAAGCGTGATATAGTAAAGCTCGTTGCTCAATGTTTGAATTCCCAATAGGTGAAGTATGAACATCAAAAACCTGGGGGTATATTGCAGAGAATGCCCATTCCCGAGTGGAAGTGGGAAAAAATAGCCATGGATTTCGTGGTGGGTCTTCCGAAGATGCTAGGGAAGTTTGACTCCATCTGGGTTATTGTTGATAGGTTAACCAAGTCTGCCCACTTTATTCCGGTGAAGGTAACTTATGACGAGAAAAAATTGGCTAAGGTTTACATTCGAGAGGTGCTTAGACTCCACGGGGTTCCTATCTCCATCGTGTCCGACACGGGCACCACGTTCACATCCAGGTTTTGGGAGTGTTTGCATAAGGAGTTGGGTACGAGGTTAGATCTTAACACAGCCTTCCATCCTCAGATTGACGGGTAGCCTGAGCGGACTATTCAGGTTCTTGAGGATATGCTTCATGCGTGTGTGATAGATTTTGGTGGGCATTGGGATTAATTCTTGCCCTTAGCTGAATTTGCTTACAATAATAGCTATCGCTCGAGTATTGATATGGACCCATTTGAGGCATTGTATGGAAGAAGGTATAGGTCTCCTATTGGATGGTTTGATGCATTCGAGGTGAGACCATGGGGTACTGACCTTCTGAGGGAGTTCCTAGAGAAGGTGAAGGTGATTCAAATCAAGATTTTGGCAGCGCAGAATAGGCAGAAGGAGTATGCGGACCGCAAGGTTCGAGATCTTGAGTTTGAGGAAGGAGAGCAAGTGCTATTGAAGGTCTCACCCATGAAGGATGTGATGAGGTTTGGGAAGAAGGGCAAGCTTCGCGTGAGGTTCATTGGTCCGTTTGAGATTCTCAAACGTGTGGGAGAGGTGGCTTACAAGTTGGCTTTACCTCCGGGATTATCAGGTGTTCATCCGGTGTTCCATGTGTCGATGTTAAAGAGGTACCACGGTGATGGTTCCTATATCATCCGTTGGAATTCGATTTTTTTAGATGAAAATCTGTCGTATGAGGAAGAGCCCGCTGCTATCTTATACAGGGATGTTCGCAAGTTGAGGACTAAGGAAATAGCTTCTGTGAAAGTTCAATGGAAGAATCGACCAGTGGAAGAAGCTACTTGGGAGACAGAGTCCGATATGAGTAACAAATACCCTCACCTTTTCGTTGAATCAGGTAACTCCTCCCTAGTTTTCTTACCTTTGTCCATTCGGGGATGAACGGTGTTTTAATTGGTATCTGGTGTAACGACCCTTCCGGTCGTTACAGCTAATTATCACTCCGTTGGGAATTCAGAGGCCGCGGGTGGATTCGTGGGGCGTCTTTTTATATGTGTGCATGTTTTGTGTAGTGTTTTTGAGGCCCTGGATGAAATGTGGGGTGATAGGGGTAAAAACTGGACAAAATCGAGCTCACTGCCCAAAATGAACCGTTGCGGCGATACCGCTATGGCGGTACGTGGGCCGATGCCAGTGGCCATCCATTTCCTTGGTGGCCGCTGTAGCGAACAATGTACCGTGATACGCTCAAATTACACTTATTAATGGTATAACGCGAACGTTGTCAAATATAGTAACCCAACAAGGTTGGAGTCGAATCCCACAGGGAATAGGGTGTGAAAAGGTTACTAAATTCGTAGAATGCTATGTTTAGGTCTAATGTCTTAATCCGATGATTTTGGTAAAAGTTGGGAATTTATTAAACAAAGTTTAAAGCTTTGAGCTCTTGTTGTTTATTCTTACCAACCCTAATTATTTTCCCAAATAAATCAAGGTTTATGGCTTTAATCAATGTTTGCAACCATTAATTATGAATGAATAATGAAGAATAAACAAACCCTAATAATCCATTATGTGTATATCAATCACAACCCAATCACAAAATACCCATCAATTGGGTTCACAACCCTAGTAAGGGAAATTAGCTACTTATGACAAAGAACAAGAAATAAGAAATTGAAGAATTCATAATTGCTTACTTTGGAAGGAAAGAGGAATTGAGAATACTTGAATTGATATTTGAACCTTAAAAAACTAGAGAGTATTTAATGTTCTAAGTCAAAAGCTAAAAATATGAGAACTGATAATAATTGAAACCTTACAATGACTATTTATAGGTTCTGAAAACGTGAAAGTTGCAGATTTGCACTTTGGTCCCCGTCGATACGAAATACGGTCCGTAAAGTGGTTTATGTGTTATAGCCCATACTTCGTACGTTCGGATGTTGCGAGACCATGGCGAGAAGTTAAGGACAAGGCTATGTTCTAAAGTAATTTTAATGTGCGAGTTGTTAGGAATATTAATTGTGGGCAATGGTAGTATGGAAAATATTGAGAAAGGCTAAGGGCAAGAAGAGAAATTCGCAAAAGGGGCCGTGAAAATAATGCGGAAGGTTAGGGACAAAATGGTAATATTGAGAAAAGTCGAGGGGCAAAACGAGAATTTCACCAAGGGTTCATGAAAATTCTAAAAAGGGCCAAATTGGCCATGTGACACAAAAGAAAAGAAAAGAAAGAATGGAAAATAATGATGACAAATAAGTCATCTTTTGATAAAAGAATTTCAAGAAAAATCAAGAAAAGAAAAGAAAAATCTAGAGAGGGGGCATGTGCCCCTCACATGCTTGAGGACTTATGTGTATATATATATGTGTTCATCTTACCATTCAAGGGAGAAGCAAAAAAAAAAAAGAGATGAACAAAGCCAAGGCCATTCGGCCAAGGCTAGCAAAAAAAAAAGGAAGGAAAAGAAAAATTTCAAGTCTTTAATCCTTGGTTTAAAAATTATGTTCTTCAAGTATTTCTACCAAGTCAAGGGTGCTCTTTAATGTGGTGCAATTGTTGGAGCAAGAAAACCATCCTTTGTGGCAAGTTCAAGATTCTAGTGAAGTGGGAAGTTAAGGAAAAAGGTAAGATTTCATGCTCTTTTATGTGTTATGGATGGTTATAGGTGTTGTAGTGCATAAATATGGATGAAATTCATGAAACATAAATGTATGGGAGTTGGCCGAATGGTGTAGTGAAGTGGTAAGGTGTGTTGAATTGATTTTTTGTAGAATTTTAATGGTTGTTTTAGATGGTTTGTATATGTTTTAGTATAGAAAATGGATGGAAAGCATGGAAATTTATGAAATATTGCATGATTCAAGTTTGGCCGTGTGGTGTTGTAAGGTATAGAAAAATGAATGAAGATCATGGAATATGCATGTTATGGTAAATGAAAATGGATGAAAAACATGAAAGATGGTGTGTTGAAAGTTGAGGCCGTGTGTATGTGTCCTTGGTGTGAGTATGATGAACAAATTTTATTTAATGTTATTTGATTGTTGTGTATGTTGTGGAGTGTAAAATGAATGAAATTTATGTGGTGTATCGGTTGTTGTGGTAATGTATAGAAAAGAATGGAAATTCATGAAAACTTATGTATTGTTGTTAGTTTGGCCGGGTTGTATTCCCGGGATTGTTGTTGATTGAAATCGGCCAAGTTAAACTTGGTGGCATGGTATATTCACAGGGGAAGTGCTGCCGAAATTTCGGTAGACAAATGATTACTTTGAGTTCCAACTTCTAGATGCTCAAATTGACAATTGGTAAATGTGACCAAATCGTAGATTTTGGCGGATTTGCAGCTTGGATTTGGAGTAGCAGAAGGAGCAGAAAGAGGTATGTAAGGCTTCACTTTCCTTTCTTGGCATGTCCTAGATGTAATAGAGCTGAATACGGGCCTCGGGGACCATTCCTTTCCTCGGAATCCAAGATGGAAATTAGTTACTATTCATTCAGTAGAATTGAAATAGAAATTGTGCAAAATGTGAGAACAATCTCCTAGACCTCTAGAACTTGCATAAATGAGACCCGATTACCTTAAAACTCTCATAAGTAATGTCACGAAACGTATTACACGTAAATTGTGTGCGCCGCCTCATTTGACCCGAGGTGGGCCCCTTGTTCCGGATTTTCCTTATCGTTTCATTTGGCTTGTTTTTGGAGTGGAATCCTAAGGAAACTTCGATCCTTGTCCCGATTATCGAACGATAGGTACAACGCTATCCTAATGTAAATGTGTCTATGATGACCATGACAACGACAATGCTAAGAAAGAACATATGTCCATGATAAGTATGACAAAGATGATTCCTTGACTAAGGTGAAGAATATGATCTTGTAACGACAACGATGGAGTCGAAAATGAGAAAATGCCTACGATAGATACGTTGACGATATGTTCGTTATAAAAAATGAAAATATGGAAATGTTAAACTACCGGATATCCCAAGACTATTATAGGTAATGACTATTCTAAGGATTCTAGGTACATGGAATTATGCCTTATGACCCCGATTGATGTGTGTACCCGACATACGTACATATATATATGATAACAGAACCAGAGCGCTATATAGACGCTGATAAATAGATATGATATAAGTATACGTATATGATAGCAGAATCAGAGCGCTATAGACGCTGGTATATACATATATATATATATGATATAAGTATGTGCATATGACAAAAAGAATCAGAGCGCTATAGACGCTGATATATGTATATGATGAAAGAGCCAGGGCGCTATAGACGCCGATAAATTTACGGGGGAAATGGAGATAAGGGCAGAGCGTTATATACGCATATCCACCTGATCAGTTGGAGTATGGCACATGATATCGTCCCGGACGCGGGATGCCCGGACGCGGGATGTGCATATTATGGTTAAATGGATCGGCTGCCGACGCCTCGGCAATATGATATACTTTATTTTTATGTATATATGTATATATATGAGTAAGAAAAGCTAAGAAAGCACGCACCGCGAAGGGCACTTATATACAAAAAAGTTACCTTTTATCCTATGGTACGGTCTATGTTTCCATACGGTTTTACTCATGCACGTGTTACGATTTAACACGTGATATGTTCCATATGTACGAAGTGCATGTACTTCTCATGATATGTTTTATATGTACGAGAATACCCTCTTTACATGATGTGCTCTACAAACCTCTTACTATGTTGTTACATCGTTCATGCCTTGCATACTCGCACATTGCTCGTCGACCCCTCTTCTTCGGGGGCTGCGTTCATGCCGCGTGCACACCCGACGGATTGAAGTTAATATAGAAGATGTTCCAAAGCGAAGTTGGCAAGCTCCACTTGGCCTCGGAGTGTAGCCGAGTCGAGTACACGTGCCGGGATTTACGATTACGTTAGAGACTTTGCGTACGTAGTCGTGGGTACCGAGCAGTCGGTCCGTCGCTGGCTTCATAGGCCAATGTGTCGGCTTTGTATTATGATATAAGTCTTATACGGTTATAAATTCGATTTGCTTGGAAAGCAACAGAAGAATACTTTAGTGAGCCTTATCATGTGTATTTGACTTAGAGGAAAAGACAAAAAAAAATTTACGCATGGAATAAGAGTCGAGGGTTCGCTCGGCCCTAGGTAAGGGTCGGGTGCCCATCACACCCTGATCAAGATCCGGGTGTGACATTATGGACCGTAAACTAGTTTACGCCCAGACTTGCTTCCCAGTTTTGAGCCACTTTGTTCTTCTGAAATACGGACCGTAAATTGGTTTACGGTCCGTAAACTGCCAGGTCGTCTTTCAACTTCCAAAACTTTGCCTTTCTGCCAGATGCTCACATGGTTAAATACGCCTTGAAATACGGACCGTAAAGTGAAATACGGTCCGTAAAAGTTGTTCGTAAATCACCATATCTCAGCCTGACTTTCTGTTTCTCTTACTCTTTAATACGACCATGGAATACCGCCGTATTTGAGAATACGGTCCGTAAAGGCGAGTTTACGACCATTCTCGCACTTCCATTCGTTTTCGCTACCCAAATCGTTCGTTTCCGAAAAACACTAAAAACACATTAAATAGACACCGACTTTCTTAAAAACAAGTAAAACTTCTCGTAAAAAGGCCTCGAATGTGCCATAAATGCCCGGCACATCAACACCCCCAACTTAAAGTCTTTGCTTGTCCTCAAGCAAGCCATACAAAACAACGACTCAATCTAACACCTAGATATCACAGAGTAATAATGTCTACATTGGTTTTGACTCTCAACTATCAGCATGCGCATTTTCTCAAATGACCATCCCCACTTTCTCTTTTCAAAACAATCTACACACTCAAGAATGCTATGAATAACAATGAAGCTTCAATGCATGACATTACATTATCGAACGTATTATGATGCACACAACCGCTACTTCAGGCGATCACCTTATTTTGCTCAATTCTCATCCTTATGCCCTCACATGGACCAAAGAATGTCCCAACACACATATATACCACAAAAAATGGGACAAAGACGAAAGAGAAGAGAAAAACACTCGCACTCACAAAGAACTTCATATTTACACATGCGAATACCATAGGCTTGTCCTTATTTTCTATGTCTTCACCCTAGGCTCGCTCGGTTGTGATCTCATTAGGGCTTGTTTTGGCTTGTAATGTAGGCTTAGGGACGGGTAGGATACTTTTTTTTTTTTTGGATATTAGTGACTCACCCTCCTTGAACTCTACACATCTCTTCACCTTAATTCGCCTCTTTTCTTTCCAACCCCTTTTATTCCCTTTCAAGTTTTCGACCTCGATGTGATTTTATTCCTAACCAACTTACAAATCTTTTTGTGTAACCATTTCCTGATTTTTTTTTTCTCTTTTTTTTAATATATATATATATATATATATATATATATATATATATATATATATATATATGTAACTACCACATCGGATCTCCACTAGCAAACTCCACCACCCCCAACTTATGTTTTTAACATCGACTTCACATTTAACTCACCCCCAACTTAGGCACTTTGCCTCATCTATCTAGTAGCATCAAGGAGGGAACGGGTGCGAAGATGGATATATTGCAACACGGGTGAGGTTTCATATTTGGCTAGCCAAGAAAAAGGTCAAAAGGCTCAAAAAGGGAAACTAGGGATATTTTCAGCTTTGGTAAGGCTTATTTAGGCACAGTGACTATTTACACAAAGAAAGCCTAAGATCATTTCACAACCGAACTAACTCTCGGATTTCAAACTAGACCAACCAGGCAAGTTCTAGATTCTACATGCATAAACAGAATCAAACTAACAACTCACACACTCATTGGCATAAGGACGATTATTTTTACAATTGTGACCTCCTAAGTAGTCATTTATTGCACACACAATACCCCAATAATCATAATGTCATACAAAGAATCAATCATGTCATCCACTAACTGTTCTAAGTATGCAATAGGTGTAATTTTCGAGGGGTCCAAAATTTCCACAAACCAACAATAATCACATGCTTTTAGTTAAAGAACAACACCAACTAAGTCAAAACTACTCTTTTCAACCTAAGCAACAACTTAACATGCCAGTTTCAACAAAAACGACACCCAAAAAGAACGGCAAAGAAAAGCCGAGGGGGTTCCTAAATATATATCTACACCACATTAGTGCCAACACTCCCACCCCCAACGGAAAAATCAAGCACTCGGCTCTCGGGCAACATGTATAAGAGCGAGGAAGAAGTGGTACCTTGGCACCCTTTGGTGCCGTGCGAACTCACGGTGACTGGCCCGCTGCATCCGGCGGCTGACTCGTGGACTCTCCTGGTTGGCGCTGCGGCTCAACTAATGACTGAAAGATTGCCTGCTGCATTTCCTTCTCCTCTGTCTTCTTTAACCTCTTGGCCAACTCCGCCGGGTCCTCAGATGGCTCACGGACCCTTTTTCCTGTATCGCGCACAAGTGGCTCGGTGTCCCTGCTCTCCTCCTCGTAATCCAAAAATCCGGACCTTAAATGTAGTAGGCAAAATGGCACGAGGCGCCGGCACCGGTGGCTACCATACCTCGCACTTTCGAGTGCCTCAAGCTCATTCCTCGCCCTTATCCAACTCACTCCTCCTCGCCGGACTCCCCCACCGGCGTGGTGCCTCTCGGGTAATTTTGACTCGAAGGTCCCAATCGAGCCTGATACACTTCGTGCTTTTTCTCGAACTCCGCACGGTTTCGTGGTCGCCTCTGTAACCAACTGCTGCACTATTTTCACCACCTTTGGCTTAAAATGTTGCAAGATTTTTCCTACCTGCCTTTCAGCCCTCGGGCCGCCTTGACCGCGATCTGGGTCGTAATTAGCGTGGCCGGCGGGAGCGCCCAACTTTGGGTCAACGGGCTCGGATGTCCGGGCCGTGAAAGCGGACCGAAGGCGGACCCTGTGTGGCGGGCGGTGGTGGTGGAGGCCTCGCCCTCGGAAACATTTATCTCGGTTGCAGAAGCCTTGTGTAGCTACGGTGTGCACCGGGACACCGTAGCGGGGGCATCGGTCGCGGCGCGGCAAGAACACCAAACTCTGCTCAATCGGGTCGGCCCCCATAAGCATGGTTCGGACTCAACTCTAACTGAGTATCATCGTCATCACCGGACTTGTCACGACCTAACCCCGTAGGCCGTGACTAGTGCCCGAGCTGGACACTCGTATACACCTGTTAACTATAATCGCCCACTACTTAGCATAATAAAGAACTTATATATAGAAAGGCATGATGTCGTCTCAAAACTGTCGCATATATATATATACATATCACAACAACCTGTCTCCTGAGGAGTTACAACTTTCAACAGATAGCATCGTATATAAGCCGGCAAGGCTATCATAACACACTACTTTCAGAACATATATATATATATATCTACGCAAGCCGACAAGGCTGCCACTACGAGTGGGAACGCCCCAAAACATAAGTCATACAGACAAAACTGAATAGCAACTATATACAACTCACACATATGTCTACAGACCTCTAAGAGTGGCAACAAGAATATATGACGGACAGTGGCCCCGCCGTACCCCCGGCTAAGTATATATATAAAACAAAAGGGTTCGTACCAAAATATAGGCTCCGGAATAAGGGAGCACTCCAAGATAGCAGAATAGATATCCTAGGCTGGCGGATCACCAAAGCGAGCGTCTGTACCTGCGGGCATGAAACGCAGCCCCCGAAGAAAGGGGGTCAGTACGAAATATGTACTGAGTATGTAAAGCATGAAATACAAGAATCAGATCATAACCGAAATAAGAAGTACAAAAGAATAGTACAATAACCTGTAATGCCAAAATGCTTGCTTTTGAACACAAATCATGCATGTCAATATCATATGTATGTATTCGGCCCATTACGGGGACTCGGTGAACATGGTCGCCACCCCGTCTTTGGCGCCATAACACAAGATACTCCGAACACGAAGATAACTCCGTATCACAAAGATAACTCCGTATCACAAAGATAACTCCATATCACAGCATACTCCGTATCACAAGATAACTCCGAATTAATCTCCATAACACAAGATAACACCTTAACATATATAACATATATAATATATATATATCATACCCGGCCCGCTAATGAGGGACTCGGTGAAAGATGTAATCACAGAATGCACAAACAGAGTAGTGAGTAATCACATGCATATAAATCATCTTTTGAGACTCAATAGATAAGTAGACTAATCAACGCTCGAGTATCAGGACAATAGTCATGTTCAGTATTCTTTGAATATCATTATGAACTATATCAAAATAGGACCTCAGGGATGATAGACATGTATTAAGTTAATCCGAGTCAGTTTATAAAAGTTATAGACATTATTCATTGTAGAATCCTTTAAGAATAGGAACCTTTATGCATCATTTACAATCCAATCATACAAAAGACTCGAGGACAATAGCTCGACTATATTAAGGATTCTAATATCAAGAAGTGAATAAGAATCATAAACATGCTCGAACTTATGAATAGAGTTACCCCAAAGCTCATATCGTATCTTACTTACATCTAAGACATGCCAAAAGAAAGAAGGGATAGGCTTTACATACCTTTAGCGTTTACTCGCAACGCAACACGTATACGCTGCCCAATAGTATCTCAACCTATATTAAGACGTCAAGAACTACGATTAAACTTACGAAGAGATTCAAACGCATCCTAATGTTAGTAACTCCTTCTAAACAATTTGACGACATTTCCTTTACATTCAAATCAACTACATACAATCAAGCCAACACCAATGATCATGCGTTCAAGTGCTAACCCGAGACCATTCAAACAAGACTTGAGAACACTTCGGACAACCCGCACAATATTCCAAACAGCCCAACCAACATGCTATACAACCCGAAATCTCCCAAACTCAACAAGAACAACAACAACACATTCTTTCCTTCCAATTTCATGAATTATACCAACAACCACACGTTAATAACATCATTTACATAATTACAACAAACTATATTCACATCATATTAACTTCTACAACAGCCCACAAACAATTACAACTTCAACTTGAATCATTAAACCTTCATTTTCACCATACAATCCATAACAACAACAATCAAAATACCAAGTAAAATCAATCCACCATTTCATGCACAAATAGCCCCTACACGGCCTCAACATCAACATATATAATTCCATGATTTCTATTCATTTCTACATGCTACAACACGTTCAAACCATCCACAACACATTCAAAAAAAAATTGAACCTTACCTTTTATACTTGGTTTCCCAACTTGGTTCCAACTTGTGCCTTGAAATTATACTTGTTCTTGTTGCCCTAAACTCAACTCCACGTTATTACACACCTTCTAATGAGTTGAATTGCTTGGAGAAAATTATTTTTTGATCAAGGTTTGAAGAATCATGGCCGAGAGGTTCTCTCTCTATCTCTTAGGTTTCTAAGTTTGGTGAAGATGAAAATGGTTTGCTTGGTCATCAAATTTCCTTTTATATGGTGCCTAGGTGTTGGACACATGTCCCACTCATGGCTTGAGCCAATAAAATGTGGCCAAGCCATGGGTGGGACCCACACGGCCAATTCCAACTTAATTAATGAAATGATTAAGTATTAATCCCACTTTAATAATCTAATCTTGGTTAATTAATCCCTAATCTCCATTAATATTTCTATACCAAATAAAATTTATAACCAACTTGTGATTAAAACAAAATCGGAGATTAAAAATCTCTATCCCGTATCCCAAAATAGTCTTGTCCTTAACTTGTCGCGATTAGCTTTAGAATGTCCCAATGTTTAAAAATACGGGATATAACATCCTTCCCCCCTTTAGAACATTCGTCCTCGAATTTTATACTAATCTTACAGGGTCTTATAAGCACTTCGGAGGAGTCTCTTTTATAGCTATCATATACAGTTCATTTATCAGTCAACATAACCAAATTGAGAGTTTAGATTACCTGTAGGCATAGGAAACAAGTGAGGATATTTCTTCTTCATCTCCTCTTCAGCTTCCCAAGTCATCTCCTCCCTATTATTGTTCCGCCACAGTACCTTAACGGAGGCCACGTCTTTAGTACGCAACCTTCTCACCTGACGATCTAGTATAGCTACCGGATTTTCCTCATACGATAGCTCTTTCGTCACCTGGACATCATCTATAGGGAACACCCTAAAAGGGTCACCAATGCATTTGCGAAGCATAGACACATGAAACACTGGGTGTACTGCTTCTAGATCAGAGGGTAGGTCTAATTCATAGGCAACCTTGCCTACCTTACGGACAATCTGATATGGCCCAATATACCTCGGGCTGAGCTTCCCCTTCTTGCCGAATCTCATTACACCCTTCATAGGTGACACCTTCAAGAATACCCAGTCCAACTGAACTCTAAGTGTCGACGTCGATTATCTGCATATGACTTCTGTCTACTCTAAGCTGCTAACAACCTTTCCCGAATAAGTTTTACCTTATCAATGGCTTGCTGAATCATATCTCGGCCGATTAGCTTAATCTCCCCAACATCAAACCAGCCAATAGGTGATCTGCACTTCCTTCCATACAGAGCCTCATACGATGCCATCTGGATACTAGAATGGTAGCTATTATTATAGGCAAACTCAATAAGTGGGTAGATGATCATCCCAGTGCCTCTCGAAATCAATAACACATGCCCGCAACATATCTCCAAGCGTTGAATAGTACGCTTTCTCCGTCCGTCGGTCTCCGAGGGTGAAATGTTGTACTAAGACTCACCTGTGTCCCCAATCCTTCCTGGAATGATCTCCAGAAGTTAGCTGTAAACTAAGCACCTCTGTCAGATATAATAGATGTGGGAACTCCGTGAAGTCTTACTATCTCCTTAATATATAACTTTGCATAATCCTCAGCTGAATAAGTAGTCCTGACTGGAAGAAAATGGGCTGATTTTGTCAACCTATCTACAATAACCCATATGGAATCATACTTCCGTGGAGTGCGAGGTAAACCTGTAATGAAGTCCATATTAATTGCCTCCCATTTCCAAGTCGGAATCTCCATCTCTTGTAATAATCCACCAGGCTTCTGATGTTTAATCTTAACGTGTTGGCAATTCGGGCACTAAGCAACAAACTCTGCTATGTCTTTCTTCATACCATCCCACAAATACAAGCACCTGAGGTCATGATACATCTTTGTCGACCCCGGATAAATAGAATAACGGGCATAGTGCGCCTCGCTCATAACCTGTCGCCGTAGCCCTGCAACCTCAGGTACACATAATCTGCCTCTATATAGTAGTACTCAGTCGTGTGTAATCTCGAATGGGGTCTTCTCCTTTTCAAGGGATGTATCCTATACTTTGTCTTCAGAACAGGGTCCTCATATTGGCGCCGCTTCACCTCTTCCATAATAGAGGATTCAGCAACTCCTCGGACAGAAACCCCAGCATCTCCAGAATCAGCCAAACGGACTCCAAGACTAGCTAGCTGATAGATTTCACGAACCATTTCTTTCCTTTCTGGCTGTATGTCCGTCAAGCTGCCCATAGACTTACGGCTAAGTGCATCTGCTACAACGTTTGCTTTCCCTGGATGGTAAAGAATATCGACATCATAATCCTTCAAAGAACTCTAGCCACCTTTCTCTCGCCGTAAATTCGGCTCTCCTTCGCTTAAAGATATCTTCGGGGAGGCTTTTTATGATCCGTATAAATATCAACATGCACGCCATATAGATAATGCCTCCATATCTTCAAACCATGAATTACCGCTGCTAGTTCCAGATCATGAGTAGGATAATTTCTTTCATGTTTCCTGAGCTGCCGGGAGGCATAGGCTATAACTACGCCATGCCGCATTAATACACAACCTAGCCCAACAGGAAGCATCACAATAAATGACATAACCATCCGGTCCCTCGGAAGAGTCGAACAAGTCGTAGTCAACTCTCTTTCAAAGAATCGGAAGCTTCGTTCACAAGCATCAGTCCACTAGAACTTAGTTGCCTTCTGAGTTAGCCTTGTTAAAGGCGCTGAAATCGAAGCAAACTTCTCCATAAATCTTCTGTAATATCCAGCTAACCCCAGAAAACTACGTACCTCAGTAGGTGTCGTACGTCTAGGCCAAGTCTTTACGGCCTCAATATTCTGTGTATCCACCCGAATGCCATCAGCTCCAATAATATGCCCCAAGAATGCTACTGAAGTCAACCAAAATTCACATTTAGAGAACTTAGCATATAATTTCTGGTGTTGGAGCACTCCCAGTACCGTTCTCAGATGATCTGCACGCTCCTCCTCTGATCGTGAATAGACCAGAATATCATCAATAAATACAATCACGAACATATCCAAGAACGACTTGAATACCCAGTTCATCAGGTCCATAAACACTGCTGGAGCATTGGTCAGCCCAAAAGACATCACCCTGAACTCATAGTGCCCGTGCTCGGGTCCCAAGGCGATCTTTGGAATATCCGCCTCCTTTACCCGCACTTTGGTGGTAGCTCGACCTGTAGTCTATCTTCGAAAAACACTTAGCACCCTAACCGGTAAAATAAATCATCAATCCGGGGAGGGGATATCTATTCTTTATGGTCACCTTGCGCGGTACCGCCTATAATCAATACACATCGTAACGAACCCATCTTTCTTTCACACGAACAATCGGTGCTCCCCAAGGCGATGTGCTGGGCCTAATGAAGCCCTTCTCTAATAAGTCCCTCAGCTGCTCCTTCAGTTCTTTCAGTTCTGTAGGTGCCATTCTGTAAGGAGGAATAGATATGGTGTTATGTCCCGTATTTTTGAACGTCGGATTATTTGTAAGCTGAGGTGGGGCCCACACGTTAAGAGTTTTTTTTGGAACATGTGACAAGTTATATGAATTACATATGTAAAGTTAAACACAACTCATGAAGGACCCTTGGGCCAAATCAAAGTGGAAGCCCTCCAAACGAATATTTTTAAGAAAATGTTTTCGGGTGACCGACTTTGAGGGGAAAAAATGGTATTATAAGTTTGGAATTTGGGAACATACCAAGAAATAGAAGTTGTATATAATTGAATTAGCTTTCCAACCATAGGTCGTGGGTTCCCAGGTGACGTCGGTACAAGGAGATATGAACGTTTTAAGATCGAAAGGTCAGTGGGCTAGGCCAACTCGGGGCCAACGGGTTGGGCCCAAAAAAAAAAATAAAGAGTAAAATGAGGCCCAAGTGAGGAGGTGGCCGGCCATGGTCCTTAATAAAGGACCCAAGTCCATTTAAATTAGTCATGTGATAAATGTATAAAAGACCATTTAGTCAATATTTATCACTTAGAAGCTTCAAGACAAATTGACAAGGAGAAAAACAAAAGAAACAAGAGCAAAGGAGAAGGCCATTCGGCCATAACTCCAAATTTTTGCTCCTTTGAAATCTTCTCCCAAAAATTATTTTCTTGTGGTATTCCTACTAATTCAAAGGTCCTCTACAACTTGGTGTAATTATTTTGGAAGGAAGGGCACTTGTTTCACCAATTTAGCACCTTGGACAAGTGAAGAAGATAGGAGGAAAAGGTAAGAATTAATTCCTTTTTCTTATGTTATGAAGGTTTGTTTATGTTGTAGTATGTAGAAATGAGTAGAATTTATGGAAATATGGAAGTTTGCAAAGTGGGTGTGTATATGAGTATATGGCCGTGAATATGTATTGATGCATAGGCAATATGAGTTGAATTTTATGTAGTATTCTAGTTGTGTTGTTGAAACTTTGTGATGGAAATGGAAGAAAATGGTTTATGATGGCATGAAAAATGGTTGAAAATGATTATAGGAACTTATGTGATTTCAATGTAGTTTCTATGTAATTATGGAAGTGGAGTTCTAAACGAGAATTATTATGGTAGTTGGTGAATTTGGAGGGATGCAAGTCCATATTGGCATGAAAGATTGGTTGGTAAGTTGTTATAGGAATTTTGTGATTTTATGGAAGATTTATGTAATGATGAAAATGAAATTGTTAAGGTGTGAATTATGATTATTGTTAATGAAGTTGGAGGATAAAAATGTGTTATGGATATTTATGTCGAAGATTAGAGATTTCGGATGAATTATGGTTTTGGTGGAATTTTTGTATGTTTTGTAAATATTTTGTAGAATGATATGAAATGCTTCCGAATTGTATTTGAATGATCTTTAATTAAAATATAAACATGGAAATATTGATATTGATTTGAAGGTGCAAAGTTGGATTGGAAGTTGTTCGACTATTCAGAAAAGAAGACAATTTATCTTAGAATGCGTTTCAAATCGAATGTTGATGTTATTGGTATTGTTGTTGGTATGGTTGTTGATATTTGAGCCGAGTTAAATCTCGGGGATGTTGTACATATAGGGGAGATGCTGCCCAAATTTTTGTAGACAAGTATTGATTAAGATTGAATTCTTAAGGCCTTACGATTAATATTTGGTAAATGTGACCAATTGTAGATTTTGGACGAAACGGGATTTGAATGTGGAGAAGCGTAAGGAGCGAATAAGGTATGTAAAGCTTCACCTTTTGTTCTCTTGGCATGTCTTAGGCATAATAGGTTTGGATATGAGCCTCGGGGCAACTCTACTCTTAGGAATCCGAGCTTAGATTTGACCCTTTTTCATTCAATAGAATTGAATTAGATACTTTATATTTTGTTGGAAAAATAGCTTAAACATTTATAACTCTCACAAATGGAACCGAATTACCTTGAGATTTTCATAGGTGGCTCCATAAAGCCTAATGTTTGTAATTTTACGTACGCCACCTCGACTTGACCCGAAGTGGGCCCCTATTTCCGAGATCTTTCTACGTTGACTTAATTGGCTTATTTTGAGTGATATGTAAGAACGACTTTTGACTAAGGTTCCGATTAATAAAAAGTGATCATTTTGACTTCTCCATTGAGTTCCATGATATATTTTGCCATGTACAAACGATCCCAAAGGTTTTGTCTTTGACATCATTCGTCGCAACTCTGAAAGGTATGACCTATGGCTATTGTCGACTTCCTTTAAATGATCTATCGTCCGGATTGTTCTTTCGAGTCTTAGAAAACATTGTATATTTTATGTTGCATGTGGTTTCTCACTACTCGCTCGTGCGAGTCGTTATTACATCTTTCACCGCGTCCGGGCAGGTATGTATTCGTGCAATTCCACTACATTATTCACCGCGTCCCTCACTAGAGGGCCGGGGCATGTTATATATATATATACATATGATGATGATGATGTGATGACGGGGAGGTGGACAGGATGGCATATGATGATTCCCTTCACCGCGTCCCTCACTAGAGGGCCGGAGCATGTTGCATGTGCATAAATATGATGATTTTACTTACCGCGTCCCTCCTTAGAGGGCCGGGGCATGTTGTGTACGCATATGTTCATGATGATTTCTTTTGTTAGGGGGGTACGAGCGCCCGGATCGGGCACTAGTCACCCCTACGGGGGGATCGTGACAAAAGTTTGGGATCGAGCGGTTAGTCCTCGGGTGTCTACGGGGGGTGTCTAGTTGTCACGACCCAACCCCGTAAAAAGGGGGACTAGTGCCCGGCCCCCGGGCACTCGTATTTGTTACCTATAATTACCACTTTTTAGCATGAACAACTAATATAAGTATAAAGACAAGACGTATGCATGTCAAAGCCGCTCTGAAGAGTTACAACCTTTAATAATTAATATCGCAAAAAAGCGGAAAGGGGGCGCCCTAAAAGGATAGGGCCCCAAAACCAAAAGTTGTCCACACAATGAAACAAAACTACAAACGCCCCAAAACGGCCCCCCCCCAAGAGTGACAACGACATCAACGACGGGGCCCCGCCGTCCCCCGAACAACAATGTTTTAAAATATAAAAAGGCTTTGTTAAGCCCGCATCTTGTACGTTTGGAAATTTAAAGGGTCTGGAAAGTTCCCAACGATTTTAAAAAATTATTTTAATGCCCCGGGATGAATGTTGCTTATGAACATTATTAGTATGGAAATTTTTGGGAAAGGAAGGGTAAAAAAGAGGAATTTGCAAAATGGCTAATGGAAATAATGGGAAGGCTGGGGGCAAACTAATAATGCAAAATCGAGGGGAAAAATGGGAATTTACCCAAGTTTCATAAAAACTAAAGAGGCCATATTGGCCATGTGACTAAAAGAAAGAAAAAGAAAAAAAAAAAGAAAAAAAAAAGGGAACAAAAAAAAGATGACAAAATTTAGTCATTTTTTTAGAGAAATTGGGAAAATTTTTAGGAGGGGGCATGTCCCCTCACTCATGAAATTTTTGTATATATACATATTTGTTCATCTTTAAATTTAAGGGCAAAGCAAGAAAAAAAAAGAGAGTTTTAAGAAAAAAGAGGGGGGCCTATTCCCCGCAGGTGGAAATGGACCATGAGAAATTCTTCACAAAAAATTATTTTTTTCCCATTTTTTCCACTTTTTGGGAAGGGTGCAAACGTCATGGAACAATTTTTGGGGGAACCCGCCTTTGTTCATGCAATTCTCCACCTAGGTCAGTTGAAGAATTAAGTGAAAAGGTGAGTTTTTTTTCTTTTTATATGTTGGAATGGTATTGCAGGGGGTTGTGGAAATGAATGAAATTCATGTGTCATGGAAGTGTATGGGGTGGCCTGTGCATGGATGGTTTGCAAGAGCAATAATTAATTGTTTTATTTAGTATTTTAATTTTTGTTGATATTAGGATGATTTGTATATGTTGGAGTAAGGAAGGATGGAATAAATGAAAATAGAAAGGGGTTTTTCCATGGGATATGGTGTGGGAAAAAAAAATGAATGAAAAAATTTTTATGTAAATTTTGATCTTTTATATGGTTCTAGGAGAAAATGAAAATTTTGATGGTTTAAATTGGGGATTGGAATGGTTACGGGGTTTTGGGTTTAGACCTTGGGTTGTTTCTTTATTTATAAATATAATTTTGCTAATATGTATTTTTTAGGAAGTTTATGAATTTGGAAGATAAAAGTGTGTGGTGATATTGTTTGGGGTTTTGAGGATTGGGTGATATGGAATCGTTATGAGTATTGTAAGGTTGTTGGGATTGTTTTTAATTTTGGGCCGAGCCATAATTCTGGGGACGGTTTTTAAAAGGGGAGGTTTGGAAATTTCCCAAAAATAAGTGAATTTATTTGGAAAATTAAGACGGGGGGCTAAGAATGAATTCTTTAAAACCTTAGGTTGATATTTGGTAAAGTGACCAAATTCCTTTGGCGAACTGGGGCGGGATTTGGAGTGGTTTAAAAAGGCGGAAAAGGTATGTAAGCCACTTTCTTTTTTTGGCATGTCTTAGACGTAGAGGTTGAATATGCCCGGGGAAAATTTCCTTTCTTAAAAATTTGAGATTAAATTAACTACTATTATTCGAGAATTGAATTAGAAATTGTGGAAAAGATAAGAACTCCGAACATTTAGAACTTTTAGAGAGGGACCCCCCTACCAAAGGCCGTGGTTTAGCTACCTCATTATGTTCATAATGTCGGGTGGGGTGCAATGTTCCAATATAATTATTACTTGGTTTTCCAAAAAAAAGGTTGAACCCTTTGTGGTTCCCGATGATTTTTTAAAAAACTAGTTTTATACAAAGAAACACAAAATCGATTTTTCTAAAACCCTCCGACGGGTGGAGATTTTTAAAATTTAGACTTTCTAAAAACCCCCGGGGGGGGGTTGGCCTCCCTTTTGCCCGAAAAGGGGCTATGGCCCCGGCCGGTCGAGCGAAAGGGGGCTGCGTCACCCAGTGTGCTATGGCCCCCCACGTCGGGAGTATGGCCCGCCTGCCCCAGTGAGTTTTTTCCAAAAACCCCTCCGAAAGGGGTGCGAGATTTTACTACTTCATTTCACTTACTACTTATGTTTTCATTATCATTACTATTTGCCCGGGGGGCCGTGATTATTGTTATGCCAAGCACCCCCCAAGGGGGGATCTTTATTATTATGCCGACTCTTACATCCCGTATTTTGAACGACGGACGATTCGGGGTTTAAATATGATAAGTTAAGGGCGGGGCCTTCCGGGGGGCAAATGGGACGTTTGACCCGATTGTGTTGTAATACCTAAGGGGAGAGTTTGTTGGAGGAGCATTTGAAAATTTGGGACCAAAGAGGAATATGTAAAATTCAAAATTTGAAAAAGGGGGGAGTGGCCGGCCCTTTGGGGGGGCCGGCCCCAAGGCGGCTATTAGTTGAAATTAAAAGAGACATAGTCATCTTGTCCATCATCTTTACCTC
Source organism: Lycium ferocissimum (assembly GCF_029784015.1). NCBI lineage: Eukaryota > Viridiplantae > Streptophyta > Magnoliopsida > Solanales > Solanaceae > Lycium > Lycium ferocissimum. The sequence continues at coordinate 55,672 of NW_026714217.1, forward strand.
CTAGAATTTTCAAGAAATTTGGAGAAAAAAAAAGAGAAAAAGAGGTGATGGTATTCGGCCAGGCATGGGAAAAACAAGACCAAGATTAAGCCATCCCAAAATTATTTCTTCTAAGCAAATCTACTAATGGAGGGGGCTTGATAACGTGGAGTTGTCGTTTCAAGCGTTGGGCTACTTTTTATCCTTGGCCAACTTTTGACAAGTTGAGGAGTAAAAAGGTAAGTTTAATCTTGTTTTTGAGTTTAAGGTTTTGTGTGTTGTAGTATGATAATATGGTGAAATTCAGAAAATTTGGGATGTTAGTGTTGTAGCCGTGGGGGGTGTTTGGGAGTAGTAGTAATGGATTAATTGTATTTGGTGTTTGAGTTGTTGAAGGTAGAAAGGATGGAAGTCATGGAGGTTGGTGATTTTTGAGCCCAAATGGGCAATCTTGTATGTTAAAGAATGAACTAAGTTTTATGTAGTATGTTTTTGTTTAAATGTGTTGAAATGAATAAAAAACCAAAAATATATAGGGGTGTTGGCCGAATATGGCCATGTGGTCAAGAAATGAATTAGTTTTCTTGGAATTTTGGTTTGTTTTTAGGGATTTTGTGTTGAAATGGGGTTGAATATTTTAAAATTGGGATGGTAAGTGTTTGGGCTGTTAAGATTTTTTGTATTTGGGTTTAATTTTTATGTTTATGGAAATGGCATGGTTGAGTGTGGATTGTTGGGGTAAATCAGATTTAAATAAATGTGTTAGAGGAGGTTCTCGGGGTTTTGGGGAAAAATTTCGGGGGGATTGGGGTATTTTTTGGATTGTTGGGAAAAATTGTGTGAATTGTTTGAAGAGTTCTTGAATATTGTTTGAAGGTTTTCGATTGGAAATAGGTTAGTTTGACTACATGTTTGGGTTTTTAGTATGTAGTTGTAGAGATAATTGGAATATTGTTGGGGAAAGTTGAGAAGGATTATTAATGTTCGAATTGTTTGAATTGATTATGGATATTGTTGGAATGATTGTTGGGTTGTTGTGTTGTTAATTTGGGGAGTTGAATTTCGGGGGGGTCTATTTTCGGGGGAAATCTGCCTAAATTTCCATGAATTTTGTGTTAGTTTGGAAATGAGCTTTAACCATGGTTGACTTTGGGATTTATTGATGTTATGTAGATCTTGGGGAATTTGAGATATAGGTTTGATTTGGATTAGCGTTTTTGGGGGAAGGGATGTAAAGCTTTAATCCTTTCTTTTGCATGTCTAAGTTAATATAGGCTG